>NW_005842868.1:234388-250927 GCF_000455745.1 Alligator sinensis
CTGCACAGCAGAAACAACTCCCAGCAGAGTTACTGTTGGTGCAGAGTGGAAATGAAGGCCTTGGCCTATCCACCAAAATGTTGAAATAGTGAGTTGATCCCACAAAATGACAAGATTTTAAAAACTGTATACACATGCGCACACACACACACATGCATACACACAAACACACTATATTATATATAATATGCGTATACATTATATATTACCATATTTATTCAAATATAACAATTTTTTCCCCCAATCTACATGGGGGTGGAGAGGGAGAACCCTTGTCTTGCATACAAGAAAACCCCACTAAATACATTGCCTATCTTTGAACTGCTGCTAAAAGCAGCATGTGCTTAGTAATGGATACAACTAGAAAGTTGATTAAATGCAGCCAAGACTGAACATGACTATAAAACACAGTGTCCATATGTGGTAAACAGACTTGCTAATAGAAGCAGGCTGACGCTTCCCCTATGGCTTGCTCCTTGGCCTGTTGGCTCTGGGTTTGGGACTGGCATGTGGGATACCTGCCATGGATTTGGGGAATATCTGAAGCCCAAGACTGATGGATCTGGGAGGGAGGATACTTGCCAAGGAAATTAATAAAAAAAGTTTGTAGTCTGTGTAAGGAATTACAAATAGTGCTGCTCAAAAGTGTGTTTATGGAGTTCTGCTTAAAACTTGCAGCAATTTCAAAAAAGGTAAAATGCATCAATTCTGGGTAAACTAAGTCTATGGGTACTATATGCAAATTGCTACAGCTATGTTTATTTTAAGGTCAGTTTTTCCAAATTTATTCCTTGCTTCCATGGGCTCAGGAACATTAGGGGCTGACCGCAAGGAGTGGGGAAGAGGCTGGTGGGAGGAGGGCAAAGGGCTACCTGACCCTGCAAATTTATTTTCCCTGCTGTAGCTGTGAGAGGTTGACAAGACATATTGAAGACAAACCTCCAATAAATAGATTCTGTACCTGGAAAATTATATCAAATTTATAAATTTTTCATATATAGAATCTAATTATTAGGGGATCATTTAATATTTGAATAAATATGGGGGCTTGTATGTGTGTGTATATGTGTATATGTGTGTATCTATGTATGTCGATACATACATGTATATATGTATGTATAGACATATATGCAAGCACGTGTGTGTATGTGTGTGTAATTAAAAGCTTAATATAAAAAGCTTATATAAAAAGAAAAATACCAAAAGCATCCAGATGTATTTGCCTTCTAAGCTTTCAGCATCACACTTTCTAACTCTCTCCTGCCTTGCTGAGGGCTAGAAACTTTCCTGCAACTGAAAGCTGGGCTTCTCACAACTGCATGGAGCTGGGAGCCAGAAGTAAGGCAAACATCAGATACTGCAAAGCTTGTGATACATTGCATGAGTCTGGAAACAGGAACACGGTGACTAATTGCAATAGGACACACAAAGCAGGGACCATCTTTGTGTTCTGTGTTGGTACCTGCTAATTGCAGCCAGGTCCATGGTTCAAAGGGATTAGGCATAGCTATAATGCAAATAACATACACTTTTCACAGAGCTGCATGTATGAGTGTGTGGCTTCATATAAACTAGAGGAGTTGTGCTGATGATGCCATCTCTGAGTGTGAAGTGGTGGCACTCATTGTTTAAGGACCCCTATCTGTACTAGGACTTGCCTGAGAATGCAGCCTCCCAAATCCTGAAAATTGCCCTCTCTCTCCTTTAGCGGAATGCCACCGAATTAGGCTAGGTTCCTGTGAAAGAGACCTCCTTTCCTTGTGGGTAGCTGGACCCTTTCTAGTCCAGAAGACTAGAAAGACCTTTTTATTAAACCATTGGGTGTTTTTTTTTTCCCAGACAAGGTTATTTGGGTAAATGTAATATCTTTTATTAAACCAGCTGGGAAAATGTTCTTTGCAAACTTTCAAGCACAGGCACCCTTCCTGTTTGTTTTGTTTTTTACAACATTTGAGACTGTAGCAAGGCAGAACTTGGCAAAACTTAGAGAGCGATTAATTTTTCCATTTCTGCTGTGACAACTAGAATACTTTTCTTCAGCACAACCAATGAAGAAATCCCCTTTGCCCTGCTTTTCATGGCTCTTTTGTCTCATACTTTTTGAATGTGAACTAAAAGCAAACTTTTCAGATTGGAATAATTAGTGTTGGCAGATTAGATTAGAGTCTCATGCCTTGAGTAATCATGACTGTAATTGCAATAACAGCATGGCCATAACGAGAACCACACGCTGATTAAATTGTCATAAAAGGCTTAGTTAAAAGGTTCCGAGCAGAGGTGTAGTTCATAATATTTGAAATAGAGTTGAGCTGTTTGAGTTTCTAAAGAATTTATCTAAACTACAGTACTAAAATCCATTTGCTGCATCTTCCAACCTTTGAGTGTGCATGTGTTTATTCTTTTAAAAAGGGGGCTGCATTTCTGAGTGCTTTAGCGGGTAACCTGAAATCAGTGACGCAACTAGGTTGCCGTGAGGTGCCACACAACATTACCATTGTTAGTTGTGCAAACACCTACACGTGAGTCACAAAATAAGCCCAGAGATTACAAATTGGAACCCATAGGGTCAAAAATGTTCTCAACTGCTGTGGGCTTGCTGAGTTCTTTACACCAGAAGAATTGTCCTAGTGTTTCTCTGTAGTCAAAAAATTAGTGAAAGCTAAGAGCTGGCATCTTCCTTTGGGGGCCTGGAGTCTAATGAGGTTAAGAACCACTGCCCCAAATACACTGGGGCTGGGGGGAGGCAAAATGAAAATGCTGGCTCTGTGCAGTGCTCAGATCACTCGGCTAGGGCCAGGTGACTTGGCCCTAAGCCTCAGATCTGAGACTTGCTATGTGTCTGGGTATCAGTGAAATGGGGAGGATACTAAGCTGCTTTGAGGGACTGTGAGCACTAATCACTTGGGCCTGGTCTCCCTGTGCAGATCACTCTAACCGCTCTAACCAGCACTAAAACCGGACAGTCAGATGCTCTACCCGCTGCCCCTTGGATTACCTGGAGCAATCATGTCTGCTGTTGCTCTGGGGAGGGAGCACTGGACAATCCTTTGCAGCCAGAGAAGGGAATTCAGAGAATGGAGGGTCTCCTTGCTGTAGTTTGGTTGTCTTGTGTGGCTAGTATAAGCAAGGCCTCTCTATCCCTGAAGGTTTCTAAAGTATTTTGAGATCTCTCCGTGCACTATTATATCACTCATAGATTCATTGGTAGCACATATCACAGAACACATGTGCTCCCGCGCACCACCACGCTAACCACACTCCACTCTGGGACTCTTTTCTTTGGTTGCAGTGATTGTAGGTGTCAGACAGGCAAGCCGTAGCAGGCGTAGTGTGACCACAGGATCCTGTGTGCAGTTGCATTGTTTATAGTGTTTTTGCCTTGCCTGAAGAATGGGACAGGGCTCTTTGAGAAACCCAAAGAGGAAATTAAGTGGGGTGGCTATTAATTAACCCCGTGCCATTCCTGAGAGGGGCATTGGGCAAAGGAATTTGCATCAGGATCTGGATAGTGTTGTATTGGGAAGGTGCAGATGTGAGTAAACCCACTTCCAGTTTCCTCCCTCCCTTCTACCCATAGCCCCTCTTGCAAATCCAGCTGGAGAAACTGTTTTTCATTTCCTGTCTTAACAAGGGCTGTACATAGGAAACCAGGGGGCAGTTTGCTTAAAGGGCGTGTTCAGCCATTAATAAGCTTTCTCTCTTTATACAAGGAGCTTCATAAACTTCAACTTTTTAGCTTCTCGTCAATCCTTGAAGCTGGTTTAATTTTGTTGACAGCCTGGCTGGAGAACATAGCCCCCACTTTACAATCCCAGTCCACCAAGGAAGGAAGGAAGGGGCACTGCTTGGTAACTGTGCATTACGTTTGCTGGAAAAAGTTACAGCTCCCAGCCCTCAAAACACACACAGAGCACTGATAATATTCTGTTTGTGTAAAAGGCTGAGCGGCAAGAAAGGACTGTTGAGAGGCAGGAGAGGAAGACATGCAAGGCATCTCTGGACATTTTCCCTTTAGGGATTGTTTAAAAGCTACATATGGTTCCAAAAAAAAAGAGAGAGAAAAGAAATAAAATAACTTTTTGGAAGTCCCAAGAAGTGGGCAGGGGAGTAGGTGCAGGGAAGATGCTCAGGGGGCCAGAAGAAATGCATCGCAGACTTCTCTGTCTGACGGTAGCTTCCCCGATGTCGACACAGGGGTCAAGCGAGGCAGTAAGAGATCAGATAATTGGGTTGTGTTTGGTGGCCATGAGGCTGGGTCATTCCAGGGGAGCGATTTTTATTTTCCGCGCTGCTGTTGTGGCTGCTCCGGCGGTCTCCCAAATCTGTATAATCTCCGCTGGAGGGGAATTAATAGTGCGTCGGCTTAAACCTCTTTAACTCGCACACTCTCGTCCCATTCCAGCGGGGAGGGAGGGCCACCCGGGCCTGCGTGCTGGAGATCACGTACTTACAGGAGGGTTCAGGCGTGGAGATGGGCTCTCATGGAAGGTTGCCATGGAGCTAAGCAGAGGCAGGCAGCTCCCCCATGCCCTAGCCGCTGGGTCTCTGCCTCCTTGCTTTGTGTGCGTATGTGTGTGTGCATCTTTGTGATATTCAGGCATCTCTCCCCCACCCCCACCACTCCCTCCCTGCACACTTCTCTTTTGGCTTCCACTTCTTTAGGCAGCAGGCAGAGGCCTCCAGAAAGCTCTGAACCGGCACGGGAGCCCTGGTCACATGAGGCAGCCACAGATGCTGAGCTGATGAAGCACTTTAGGATGCATCCGTGGGAGAGCCACGTGCGTGAGCACATGCTGCACACACCCCCTCCACTCCCCTCACTGCACATCCAGTCGGAGAGAGGGCCAGGCAGATCCAGGCCTCCTCCTCCTGCAGTGAAGGGGTATGGAGCTGTGGGCGGGTGCAGTGGGCAGAAACAGAGGCCTCTTGGATGAAGGGAGTGGTTACTCTGTCCTTGGGTAGAGTTTTCCTTGAGCATTGCCAACACACAGCCAAATTAAGCCTCGCAGCACAACGGGCAGGGAGAAGTGCCCTGGTTCCCAGAGGGGAAACTGAGGCACAGAGGGATCAAGACCCGTGTTCTATCTTTAGCTCCTGCTAGGCTGATTTTTGATCTCCTTTATGCTGGTGTAAATCAGGATTAGCTCTCTGGGAACCAATGGGATTACAGCTGTGGGCTAGTTTGGAGTCCGGCCCATTTCCTTTAATCCTGATTTAGAGTCTTTGAATAACCCTCCTTGCCCTCTGGCAGCACTTGGCTCTAAGGTTGATTTGCCCAGTGCCATCGAGGGAGTCCCTGGGCCTGATTCTGTTCTGACTGCAACTGCTATAACTCTTCTGACTTCAGTGGAGTCGCTTTGAACTGACCCTGGTGTAAATGCTATCAGGAGGAGGCCAGGAGCAAGAACTTCCAGCTCCTGCTTCAACCTTTCTGCAGCCATTGGAGTGATGCAGCAAGAAGGGCCTGGCAGGGAGACAGGTAGGGTTAAATGTGGTACAGGCAAGATGGTGTGGGAAAGGCAGGCAGGAGAGCCAGTGTCCGAGGAGGCAGTTCCCAAGAATACAGGACTGGCGAAAGGTCTCCCCTTCGATACACCTCTAGATTCAGCCTCAAGTGCTGGCACCTGCCCCACCCAATGGGAAGAGGAAGCTGAAGGCAGCTTCCCTTGATACACATGATCCACTTATGTGATCTTAAATGTCCTCCAGCAGTCTGGGAGGCTGTGCTGAGATGCACGTACATAGTTGTGCTTGATTTAAAAGCAGGCTGACATGGACTCACACGAAGTCTGGGGCTTGAACAGAGAAGCGTAATATAATGGGAGCTGGGAAGACACAAGAGGTCCAAAGCAGAAGCACTCCTTTTCCCCTTCCTCCCCAAACCTCATTGCCAACAAACCAGGGCTCTGAAAGCCTCCCTCCTCCAGGCCTCCCCTGTAGGCAGAAATTCCACCCTCGGTAGCTTTAGGTCTCCATTGGATTCTGGATCTTGCCTTGAGCAGGGGGTTGGGCTTGATGACCTCTTGAGGTCCCGTCTAGTTCTACATTTCAGTTTTTGGGCCCTCACTACAGAAAGGATGTAGACAAGTTGGAGAGTCCAGTAAAGGGCAACAAAAATGATTTGGGGGCTGAGGGATATGATTTATGAGGAGAGGCTGAGGGAACTGGGTTTATTTAATCTGGAGAAGAAAAGACAGAGGGGATTTAATAGCAGCCTTCGACTCCCTGCAGGATGGGTCCAAAGAGGATGGAGCTGGACTGTTCTTAGTGGTGGCAGATGACAGAACAAGGAGAAGTGGTCTCAAGTTGTAGCAAGAGAAGTTTAGGTTGGATAGTAGGAAAAACTTTTCCACTAAGAGGGTGGTGAAGAACTGGAGTGGGTTACCCAGAGAGGTGGTGGAATCTCCATCCTTGGAGGCTTTTAAGGCCCTGCTTGTCAAAGCCCAGGCTGGGATGATCTAGTCCTGCTCTGAGCAGGGGGTTGGACTAGATGGCTTCCTGAGGTCCCTTCCAACCCTAATTTTCTATGATTCCTATGATTCAAAGTCCAGTGCTCACTTTACTCTGCCACTCCACAAGGCAACACTATCTGCTAGGTAATGGTTATGATCTTTAATTCATGGACCAGACCTCCAGTTTCTTTGTCTTTAGGGACAGTTGGAGGATTACAGTCAGGATAGAAATGCAATGGGAATAGAAGACACTGTATCTTTTGGGCACTGATCAGCTCTTAATAGAACTGGGCCCATTTTCTGTAACAAGAGGATTGGGATCTTAAGGGCAACATATAAGATGGAGCAGAGTCCTTATCTGTGGCCAAGTGCCTCACGGTAGAAAAGAAGAAACAGTTGGCTGGTGAATAATACTTTTATTCCATCTTTTTAATGTCTGCTCATTCGTTTACTCTCTGCACATTGTGTATGAGCAGGTGAAAAATTCAAAAGTATTCAGATTCTTTCTGGCTTTATTACAAGGGTAATTCTTGTGCTGCAGATACTCTCCCAGTGATTCATGATCAGCCCTCTTCGTTTAGTGCATGTGGGTCGGTGATGCAAATCGCATAGTGTCCTATCTTTCTCCTTTAATTGGATGATTAATGTAACCAACACAGTGCAGGTTTCAAGATGATTATTTCAAGTGAGACAGATGATTCATATTGCATTGGTTGTGCAATTCCAGATTTTTTTTCTGAATAGCATTGGAACTTCACATTTATTCCACCCAAGTAAAGCTGGATGGCTAGTCTGGAAGAGTAGGAGAAGACATTTTGCACCTTGCAAATTCTTATAAGAAAGCAAAATTCCCTGTCAGTCTTGGCAGCCCCCAGCTCCTAATATCATTAGAAGCAGCCGTGTCAGCTCCTACTGACAAGTTGTACAACTTTTAAAAGAGATGAAACTGAATAGGAATCTGTCCAAATTACCTTATTTTGCAGGTGTTTAGAATTAAGGGAGGAATTAGATCCTATTTGTAGGATAGTTTAAGTATTGTGTAGAATTCTGTGTTGTATTCTTTCCTTGATACAGAACCCCTCTAGAACCACTTTTCCCACTACTATTCTCACCTCTTCTTCCCTTATTCCCCCCAAAATCGCACCCTAAACAACACCTGTTTCTTGACTGTCCTACTTAGCTTCTTAACGTAGAGTAACCTTAAAACCCAGTGCTGTATTTTAAATGGGACTGGAAGAAGAAGGCCCAGTTTCAGGAGGGATCTAGTATGATGGATCACTAGGGCCTGGACCAGGCTATTGAGGCTTCTTAGCCTATAGTTTCGGCCTCTCTCTCTGCTTAATCCTTTTTACCTACAATCCTTTATGCTTGCGGCAGCAGGTATTTTTAGCAAGCCACAGAGAGGACAAACAGTTAATTTAAGGCCATGGCTGACTATGGAATAAAGTTGAGTGCAAATGTGAAATTGCTTCTAAGAAGAAATGCAAAAATCTAGAACTCTTGGTTCAGAGATGATACCTTTTTATTAGACCAACTGAGAAATTGAAAAAAAAAAATTACACAAGCCTTAAGTGTTCTTGCAAATATTTCTTGCAAAAAAATGCTTTTCTGCAACTATTGTTGTTTGCAATTTCTCAGTTGGTCTAATAATATCTGAACCAAGAGTTATATATTTTTGCATTTCTTTTTGTCTCAGACCAACATGGCTATCCTGAAATTGCTTCCAACTCACTTTAAAAGGAACCTGGGATGGACCAGAGTACCCCTCATTAAAATAAATGACTTGCAAATGGTGATGACAGAGAGAGTTGAATGCCTTCCACTGTGAATAACAATACCCAGAAGGTTGCATTTTTTAAAGTACTTGGCTGATGCTAATTTGTCTCCCTGCACCCTGGTGAGGGGGATAAGAGAAGACTTCATTCTGAGCTTCACTGCTGTAAAAATCAGGACTAACTCCAGTAAACCATTAGAATAAGGGCAATCAATTCTGAGCCCAGAATATGGTACACATGGACTTTTCCTAAAATGTGTCCAGAGAGCAGGATCCTTACAAAAAACCAAAAACAAGTGTGTAGGCTGGATCCTAGCAACACGTATTACTGGGCTTTTCCTTACCACTCGCTGTAGCCCCACTGTAGTCCATAGGAGTTTACACTGTGCACAAACACTGCTAACAACTGCACTCAATAGCAAGCATTTGCCAGCTCAAGCATTAACACTTGCAAACAGATAAACTATCCAAGCTGAGGTCCGTCCTGAGTTGTAAAGTATTTTGATTCTTTCCACCCTGTTTGATTGAAACCAAGGGAACCATTTGTATACAAGATTTAACCCTACCTAAAACTTAGTTCAGAAGTGGATTTTGCAGGTATTTTGTGCAAATGAAGGGCTGAGTCTTGCACTAGTTTAACTTCGCTGATCCTATAAATAAGAGACAAATCTGTCTCAGAATATACCCATTCAGTGCATTAGCTATAAGTGACAATTAACCACAGGAACAAATGGCCAGAGGGAGGGAGGTTCTCCACTTCTTGAAGTCTTCAAGTCAAGTAACTGGAAGATACAGGTAGTAAGATCACTGCTGGGTGAAATGTAATGACCTGTAATGGAGGTCAGAGGAGATGATCTGATGGTCCACTTGGCCTTTAAAGTCTCTTGTCATAAGCATACCACTTCAGTCTTCAGGTTAATGAATGTTCTTTTCCCATAGCACGTGTGTACATTCCCTAGCAAAAGCCATGAATAAGGAATGTTTCGAGGGAAACATTATCCTGTGATTAGATCAGGGACACAGGAAATGGGGCTAGTAGTTTTTATTCCCAGCTCATCTGCTTTATAAATGAAGTCAGGTTCCTCATTTGAAAATGTAGCACTCTCAATTTATTTTGTCCTCTTGAGGGAGGATAAATGTTTGTAAGGTGTTCTGAGATCACTGAATATAAGACACTGTAGAAGTGTCGATCTATCCAACTGGTGTGATGCTATAATCAAGCTAGTCCATACAATCATACGATCAATACTATGATTGTCCATACAAAAGTCCATACAAGTCCAGTGCACAAGAAAGTGGCAGTCTGGTGTTATACTGTGTGAAGACTTCTGAGGAATCTTATGAATGGTGTTATCCATTTAAAAAGACTGTGTGTACTGAGAATGGTGGGCATGGCCAGACAGACAAATTATACCAAGGTATGGGGAGGAGACTTACTGGGGGTTGGCTGATCTCCAGTATCTGTTTTATATGCCCACTTTTCTCCTGTGGCAGTGTTTCTTAACCTGTGGGTTATGACCCACGAGTAGGTTGCAAGAATATATGAAAGGGTCCTGAACAAACTTTAAAAATGGATTCTCCTTTAAGGAGAAAAATATGGGAAACCATGGCTTTTCCCTGGCAGGCTGGAAGAGTTCCATCCTGTGAGGGGCTGCTTGGGACTCCCCATGCCCCACACCCACCTCCTGCCCCACACACACGGGGGGCCTGGGGACAGTGGGACAGGAGAGAGGGGCACTGGGTGAAAACTGGCCATCAATGTTTACAAATGGGCTCTGGTACAAAAAAGGTTGAGAACCACTGCCCTATGGCACCTGAAAGCTAAACCATAGTAACTTAGCCTATTACATTCAGGGGTAAGGTGCCCTGGCTTAGCTGTAACTTACTACAGGATAGAATTAGACGCACAGAACAGTTACCACTGGACAGCGCTGACACGCCGTGAGCTCCCCTCCACTTTTAATAAAGTATAAGTCATTTGTCTGTCCAAACCAATATCTGCCTGTTAACAATTCTGCTCTCAGGATTTGTGCACCAGCGCAACTACCCAAATTATTAATTGTTCTATTTAGTAAAGTTCTAAAGGGTTAACTATAATACTACTAATGCAAAATGACCTGTCATCCCTGCCAGCGTAAAAGGGAATTTAAATAGCTTCCTCTCTCATTCCATAACATTTTGTACTCTCTTTATACAGATGCAAAGGACTGCACAGGGTAGAGGATGGAGCATCATAGTGCAGGTGCAGTGTGTGCAAAATGTCTTGTATTGGTGATTTACCCAGGTAGGAGTCACTTTTTACACTAGTGCCCTTCCTTTAGAATACAGCTTTTTATTGCTACAGGCTCCAACACAGCTGCCTCCATGCAAAATGTCCCCACTGTAATTCCTTTGCCTTCATTAGAATCACTTCAGATTTACACTGATTGAAGAGCAGAGTTTTCCCACCATAAATTTCCTCTCTTTCCAGTATTGCTTCAGTTTCTTTACCATAGGCCCTTTTCTTTTGCTGATAGAATAATTTATTTTTTGTGCTCTTCTCTCAGCTCTGGGATTAAATCACTCCACGCTGAAATCCTGTATTTATCTCCGCTGTGCATGGCAGTGACCTCAGGCATGACGTGCCAGGCCTCCCTCCACAGAGATCAGAGATGATAAAGCTGTCTTTACACCAGTTTCTTCAGTCTGGAGTCTCTCCTAGCCAGAGATTCCCTCTACCATCAAACCAGCAGCTTGTCTCCAGAGGCTGAATATGACAGCTGAAAGCTCAGCTAACGTGAAAGACGGAATGAGCTTCAATCAGGTAAGGGGATTTTATTTACTATCCCTCTGCCCTCACCACTCCTTCACTGTGTATGTCCTGTATTGTTTCACCTGTTGAGAACAGGAGGCACAGCTATTCATATGACTTCCTATCCTAGGTGATCTGCAGTGACCTGAATACTGGAAGCATCTCAGCTTTTTCTGGCTGTTCATTTATCATTTGCCTGGTCCTAGGGGGAAAAAAAAACAGTTATGGATGTTAAAATGACTTATTTGAAATCTGTAGGCTTGCTTTTTGTTTGCAGGTGTCAAAGCTAGTTTTGCAAGAGACAAATACCCAGTGCAATTTTTGGATATCACTTCTGCTGCTCACGGCAGCCTTACAGGAAACCCTCGGAAGCAAAATGTGTCATTTAAGGAAGAAAGAGATGGTTTTTAGGAAGATGACATTCATGGATGAACTTTGTGGGCCTTGGTATGTGTCATGAGCTGGCATTTAGCATGAGAGATGTTTTCAGTTACAAACCTACTATCCAGAAGAACTCATGAGTATCAGTTGGAGAAGCATGTCTGTAGGGAGTGATGCCATTTAAAGCTCTGATTCAGGGTCGAGTTTTCACCAGATCCATCAAAGAAAACAGCAGCATTTCTCTCCTAGTAGAACTGGCCAGTTTCTTTTGAGGAGAAGCTGAGACTGTTGCTGAATTTCACCTCTGTGTATATTTGCCAACACCTGCCTGAGAAAAATGTTACTCTTCACCAGCCTCTGACAACTGTCCTGTCTTGGCAAAATGAAGTAACACTTTCAGTCAGGGGGGGAAAAAGAGAGACAAAAATAATTTTTCATTTGCAAAACTATGTTTTCCATATGCAGGCAAATTTTCACCTGGGATAGGATGTCACAGCTTTAATTAAATGATGCCTGCCTCGCAAAGTGTATGTGCCTGTGGCTGTTTGTTACAACAAAAGACTGGGAGTCATGACTCCCAGGTTCTGTTTCCGGTTTTGCCATTGATTCATTGTGCCCTACTTTCTTCGCTTGTATAAAGTGAGGGTGATGATACTGAGTCATCTTGCAGGAGTGGTTCAAAGTCTATCATTTGGGCAGTGTGTTAATAGGACTCGGGTCACAGGTCTGCTCTTTCAGTGCATTGTGGATGGTGTTGCTCTTAACATACTTTCAAGCCTTTCAGTCAGCACCTTTTGGGGCCTGTGCTCCAGGTTCTAAATCTAAATCTTCTCGGGCAGCCTGGGTAGCTCCAAGGAGTGGAGGATGGTGATAAATGCCAGCTCATGATGCATTTGATCTCCTTTAGTCTCCTCTTTTTGGGAGTGATGTGGTTAAGGCATCTCATTATGGACCCAGAGATGTGTCTCAGCCTTACTTTGGAAATACACCAAAATACTGCCCCCAAACAACCCAGCAGCTGGTCATTCAGTCAAGGGAGTCAAAGGCAGGTAGATGTGATGCTGGCCTGTGTCCTCTTGGCTACAGACGCAGGCCTGTCTTCACTTTACTAGTCCAACAAGACAACTCAACAAGACAACTAAGCTTGGGCAGGCTTTTGGCTTGACTTTTTCAAATCTCTGCCTTTGGAAACCTCAGACTTTTAATTGTAAGAGCTGCTTGCGAAATATGCAATCCAACCTTTTTTTCTGCAGTATTCAGGGAGGGACTGGAGAATATGCAAATCATCACTTGGACTGTCTCCTGTGAACCAATGACCATCCCAAGGACTGTGGGGCTTGACACTTGTTCCAAAGCTGAGACAGATTAGTGCAAAGATTTCCATTGATTCCAATGACTGCTGGATTCCTTGACTATTGTCCTTCTCCTCTGAAGCTTTTGCTTTGATCTTGAGCAGCACTGGATAGGGTTTGCAGTCAACTGAACGCAGCTGAAAGGCAGAGATGTGGCCCCTGAACCCCTCTTATATAAATGCACCAGAGCTTTGGTAGCTGCAAGCATCCCATGGGCTACAGTCTTAGCTGGCCTATACTAGGGTAGGTCCATTAAGTGACACTAATGTTCTGTCCCTGTGTGCTTAGTGTCTTCGGTTGGTACAGGACGCAAAAAACTCAGCATGGAGCAAAGTGGTTAAAATGACAGGTGTAATCCCTCCACCACCAAAGATCTGGCTTTTAAAATAGATTGACATAGTGATTTCTGTAAATGCTTTTTTTTCCCCTTAAGCCAAGTAAATGTTTCCTTAGGTTGGTAAATTCCCCAGCTCAAGCTGCAATTATTTTGCAAAGATCAAAGAGAATTAGTGAAATCCTTGGGAGGATTTAGTTGCAAGAGCTGTGATTGAATCAGGAAAGTGATTTCTCTGTGTATTATGACAGGCCTCAGTGCCATTCAGAATGCACTTGAGGTGGCTGCTTATACTAGTGAGACTGTCCTCAGCAAGAGGGGACAATCTTCAGGCAACAACGGGCCAGACATCCATTAGCTGTGCAAAAAGAGTGTCTTTTAATGCCGAAGTTGAATTGTGCTTCATTCCCAGTTGCTGTGTGTTTCTCTTAAGTCTTCAGGTAATTTTCACTTTGGTGTAGCCTGACTTGCCACAAAGGGTTGTGACATAAGGTTCATGTTTTGCGTGTGATTTGTCAAATGAAAGACATGCCAGGTTTCAAAGTGGCTTGAAGCTTCCCAGACCCTCCCTGTGAAGTCAGTATTGCTGAGCTTGTCTTATTGATCTGGGAGAGACTAGGCGAAAGGCCTGCAAAGGGGCTCAGCACCTGGCAGGATCAGTGACTTGCTCAGGGCCATGCAGTGAGTCAGTGGCAGGGTGTGGGGAATTTCTGGCTCGCGCTCCAGATGATGGATCATAGGTCTCTTCTGAGGCCCTCATGCCTCTGACTTGCTTGCATCTCACACCCTGCTGGAGAATTTTGGGGGAGGGGTTCCTCAGCAGCTCGGAGATCAAACTGTTCATGGAGTACAGCAGCGCTTCTATTTAAACCTGTTTGTCCTGTGTGTCAAAGGCAGCTCATGATCTTTGAGATGCAGTTGCCTGTCTTACTACCTGTCCCAGTAAATTTCCCCTGTGCTAGCCTTGTGACGGATGGGTGAACTTGTGGCCTTGTAGTCTCTCAACTGATGTGGTTGACATGAGGCCCCTGACTGCACATATAGAGAAAGCTTACAAGGCAGGCAGGAGAATGTAGCCCTGCAGGAGGTGGGGAAGCACTCGGGGCTGGAGGGAAAGCTTCCTCCTGCCTAGCTGACTGTCTTCTCAAGTGTCTTCCTTAGCAGCTTCTTTGTTTGCTGTACTATCCTCCCCTCATTAAGCTCTTTCACCTCATCAAAGTGGCTGGCGGGACTGCAGGGACTTGGCTGGCTCCTCATCATAACTTGGGCAAAGGTGCGTCTGTTCCACTGTGCTCGCTCCCAAGGTCATGCGCTTTATCCTATGCGTGCCTTAGAGACAAAAGTGATCCGACCAGTTTTCTATTTCAAGCAACGTGAACCGAATGGAAATAAAGGTTTCCAGTGTGTGTGACAGCACAGGGGCAGCAAACTGATTTTATTATTATTCAGAATTTGTGTGCATGTGTAATTAAACGTTGTCAGAAATTATCTGGAGTAGCAATAAGTGGATGCATCTCGGGAAGGTGACTGAATAAGAGTAAATACAGCTGTTGGAATCATTCCAGTGTTGGGATAATCCTTGGTAGGTGAGTGGCTTTGAGAGATCAGTTAATAGCACATCATGCACTGTAGTAAGAAGGTGTAACACTTATTAGCCCATTGGATAGAGAACTAAACTTAGCAGCAGGAGACTGGGGTTGAATTCCTGGCTGCCCCACTGGCCTGCTGGGTGATTAAGTCACTCCCCTGCTCTCTGCCTAAGTTTTTCTGGCTGTGTACTGGGGGTAATGATGCACAGTTCCTTCTGTAAAGTCTTTTAAGGTCTGTAAATGGAAGGAGCTATGTAAGTGTTGGGCAGTATGTTGTCTTTACATGTGCGTGAGTTGGGTCCAATCTGTTTTCTGTAGCTGGAGAGATAGTGGGGGGAACCATGTCATGCTTTGCTCATGTCATCTCCAAGATTTTCCCAGGCAAACTAGAATAACCTGGGGGTTAATAACAAAAAGCTATAGCAAGCAAATGATGCTCCATGGCTACCCTGCTTCCCCTTAGCTCAGGAAATAGCCTAAGGCTTTTAATAGCTCCTTGTATTTGTGGGGGAGGGGGGTGCATTCTCAAACTCTTAACAATCTTCTCCCCTGTCAATTGATAGACAGGGAAACTGAGGTTCAGAGCTCCTGTGAGGCCTGAAGTCACAACATTTTCTGGTGTCTGCATCCAGCTCTTAGGAAAACCTACAGGGTAAAGTGCTTCTGACTCCTTGTGAACAGGACTGATTAACAACCAGGCTGCAGCTGGGAAGGGTTTGGAAGCACCAGCCCTAAAAGACGTAGATTTCCTTTTTCTTTTCTTTTTTTTTTTAAAGTGTTGCGTTGTGTGACAAAGACGTAAGAAAATGAACTCAAAATGGAGGCTTATCTGGAGCATTTGAGCTGGGTGCAGCCAGGTTGTGCTACCTTCTAGTGAATATGTGTCTGTGCCAGGAGTCCCCAGCCAGTGCCCTGTCCCTTCCACCCCAAACCTAGAGCCACTGATTGAGCAGAGGGTGAAACCCAGGCTCAGAAAGGTGACCAAAATAAGGCTGAGATGAGAGGAATCCTAGTTTTCTGGCCTGGGTGCCACAGGGGCTTCTTCCCTTCTGATGCTAAACCTGTTTTGGGGAAAAGTTAGGCAGCTGACCCAATAAACAATATCACCCCTCCAAAAATCCTTGCCCCTCACATCATTCCCAAGCTGTCCTGGCTACAACATCACTCTAACACTAATATAGTATATTAGACACTATAGTCTAATATACATTTATAATATACAGTGTGTGTGTGTGTGTGTGTATGAGTGTATATGTGTGTATATATATGTGTGTATATATATGTGTGTGTGTGTGTGTGTGTGTGTGTATATATATATATATATGTGTGTGTATATATATATATATATGTGTGTGTATATATATATATATATATGTGTGTGTGTGTGTGTGTGTATATATATATGTGTGTGTGTGTGTGTGTGTGTGTGTATACACACACACACACATTTGTGTGTATATGTGTGTGCGAATATGTATGTGGATATATATATATTTGTATGTATAATATTACATACACAAACATTTGCATTTACATACATATACATTTTATATTTATAAGGGTGTAGGTTGTAGTTGGTCTAATAAAAGAGATCAGATGTACCCAGCAGTCAAGATTTACGTTGTCTGCCTTTATATCAATGTACATATGCGCGCGCACACATCTATAATCCTCTAACACTACATCGTGTTAGCGTATTATCGACGTAGCCCCGAGTTTTGCTGGACGAAATGGCGCACAGATGTCGGCAACATCTCCTTTCCCCCCCGGCTTTCATGCCCCAAACTTCTCCCCGGTGGCTCCGGCTCGGGGGCAGCAGACAAAGCAGCCGGGGTGTCTGGGCTGCTCTCTCCCTGCAGGTGCGGG
>NW_005842868.1:250950-266164 GCF_000455745.1 Alligator sinensis
GCACACCCCCCCGCGGGGCGGGCCAATGGGAGGCGGGCGCGGCGCCGCGTCACTCGTGGTGCGGGAACCTCCTCAATGAGCCGCCGCGAGGCCGGAGCACGCCGCTGCCTGCCCTGCGCCCGGAGCCACGCGGGATGATCGCGTCCCACCTGCTCGCCTACTTCTTCACCGAGCTCAGCCATGACCAGGCTCAGAAGGTGCGTGGGGGCCTCGGCGCCGGGTCGGTCTGGGAGCCGAGCCCGCGGGGGGGGGCGCTCCGGGGCTGCCTGTCCCCCTGCTCCGGCTTCCTGCCGCCGGGTCTGGCCCGGGAGGGTCCGTGCCCCCTTCCCCAGCGCGCTGCTGCCAGAGGCTGACCTCGGGCTGGTTGCAAAGCGCTTCCTCCCGCCGACCGCGGGGCGCGGGTTTGCTCTGCCCTCGCTGCCAGCACGTGCTCCAGCCCCCGCCCTGCCAGAGGACGGCTCCTGGGGGGTCCCCAGCAGGGAAGCTGGGAGCGGGGCTGGGACTTGGCTTGGGCTCACCCCGGACAATAGGTTTCCTGGAGCCGGCCCCATCCAGCCCTGGGAGCAAGTCATCCCTTGCCGGAGATGAAGCCCTCTGGCCTCTCCAGATCTGCTGGAGGGACCTTCACAGCCCAGGCTTTCCTTTATGAGAATCAGGGTTATGTAGGGACACAGGAGCACGCATTGCTCAGACTGTCTGACTCCCTGGATGCACCCAGAAAGCTGCTCCTGAGTGGATAAAGGGCAACATGCTCTGAAGAGAGAGGTTGGGGTGGTTTCCATTTGCTCCTTGTCTTGCGACATGGGAGAGACTGTGTGGAGGCAGAGTTGAGTGCCAGGGTGCCCCCGGAGAGTGGGATGGGTAATAGGAAAACGCAGTTTGGGAAAATGACACCGGTTGCAGGGGACAGGAGTGATTGCTCAAAATTAAAAACCCACCTTGAGATTAGGGGCTGAGTGGCTTTTTGATGAGAAGGGGGGAGGCAAGGGTGAAGGCTTTAATGTGTGGGGTCTCTGATGCTCCACTTTATACCCTCTCAAAACCAGCACCACTCCAAATTCACCCCTCAGTGACATCCCCATCCCAGTACTTAGCAGCAAATAAAAAATTAACTCTGGCATCCTGCATTGCCCGGGACCTGAAGAGCAAAGAGCAGCCGATGCTGGTGCTTGGAGAGTGAGAGTGATACATTGCCTCATCAAATCAATGCCTGAACTTGGACAGAACATGCAAATCCAAGCATCATGTTGATTGCACCCTGTTGGGGTATAGTTATTGTTTGTGCTAGTAACGCAATATTTATAAGGGGAGAAAGTCTAAATATCCAAGTAGAATTGGTGGTTGTCCATTGATGACCCCTGATAATATCCTATGACAATTAAAATGTGCACATGGTCTTTTTTTTATTCTGATTTTTCTTCTTTAGATAGCCCAAGCACAGTGGTCCTGCTTTGGACGGGACTGGCTGGTAGTCTCTGAATCCCAATGGTTAGCTTAATAGTTTCTGAAGGTGTATGGCCGTGAGAGTGTATCGGACAATGGAGTCAGAGTGCTCCTGCCTGTCTGGTGAGCGTCCTTGAATTAGATGTCTGGGACAGGGACCCTCTTTGTTCCAGGCTTATGCTGTGCCTGGTACAGTGCAGTGTGCACTTCTACACTGGATCGTATAGCACATCTGAAGCGGCTGATAAGGATTTCTAAATGTGTCCTATATAAAAAAAAAAAAAAAAAGAGAGATGCGACCATCATAAATGCACTCTAGGGAGTGCCAAGGTTGAAGTGCGGAGTTCTACAGTGTTGATGACCCTGCTGATGATGGCATTAAACAGGAGGCAAAAGGGTAAAAGTATCTGCCAAAAATCAGATCAGCCCATAAGGCAATGCGGCCTAGTCTCCCACTCTTCCCCTCGTACATTAGGGCACAATAGGGATTGTGCAACAGCGGAATCGACACGGGTGCGTCTTGTAGCAAGAAACAAGAGGGAGGTGAAGCCTTGGCCTTAGCTCTGAGTTTCCTTGCTATTGTCTGCTTGCTTTAGACGCTTATCAGGAACTTCAAATAATGGATGGGGTTCTTTCAGTCAGCTATTGTTCCTAGTCACAAACCTGGTACACAGTGTGCAAAGCTCGGTCCACTTCACTAACTCTTTGGTTTCACTCTTGGCCAAAGAGACCAAACAAAGCTCATTTTTGGGAGGTGGGGAAAAAAAGAGAATCAAGTAGAACTTGGCCCTCCAAAGTACTCCACGGCCATTTTAGGTAACTTGTGTCTCTGTCGGGTGAAAGAGGTTTGCAGTTCTGGCCATGAAGAACTGCTTCCAGATCTGAATTCTCTGTTTAAACAGATTTCAGGGACAAAATCCTCAATCAGCCCACACTGTCCTAATGTGGCTGTTACTTGCTATGTGTCTGGACAGTGCCCAGCAGACTGGGTGCCCAGTCTTGATAGGGGCCTCTTGGTTATTGTCATGCACATATCAAATCAGACTCTAGTTTCTCACACTGTTCCAAGAATAATGTATGCATCTGCTTTGCTATTTGCAGATGCTTCTCTCACCTCATCTGCTGTTTGCATTTGCATCAGAACGGGACAGTTGTATATAGGGAAAAATAATATTTAGTTTAGCAGCAGGAAACAAGGAGTTAACACACTCTCCAAAGTGGTATGTGGACCACCCTTGGAACTGACAGAGTAACGGTGGTCTCAAAGTGATGATGTAGTTTAAAATTGCCCAGACAAGGACAGAAAGGTATTAAAGAAGCTCGGAGACTAATTATCAATGAATGGGCCACATTTTGATATTTTGCGCCTGGTCTCTCAATCATTAACATCGACCGAGCCATTCGAGTTTCAGCTGCTGTTATTTGAGGCTGAAATAATGGTAGGGGAATAAAATTGCCTGTGGGCATTGCATGATTCAGAGTAAAATAATTGTCACCGGGGTATTCTTTTCTTCCCAGCAGAAATTACTAATCAGGGATAAAAGCTAAGTTTGAAATGACTTAATTTGACTCTTCTAAACAAAGCCAGCCTGTCAATACAGCATGTGCATGGGAAGGATTTGCCTTTCTCTTCCCTTTCTGGCTTGGAATTGCTCTTAATCTGCAGTTTCATTGTCTGTTTCATTTAAACGCCCTTGTGCGTGCGATGGTACTATTAGAGTGATGTTGTAGCCAGGACAGTCTGGGAATTATGTGAAAGGCAAGGATTTGGGGGGATGATACTGTTTATTGGGTCAGCTGCGTAACTTTTTCACAGTGATACAGTTGGTCCGGGAAGAGATCATTTCCAAAAATTGTTGTCTATGTGCACAATGGAATGAGCTTTAAGACTGGTCCTTGGAAACTGTGGTCTTCCAGCCATTGAGCAAGCAGAGCAAGGTCAGTGACAGGGCAAACTCCCCCATAATACCCAGCCAGGCAGCTTCACCTTTGGCCTGCAGGAAGCTTTTGTGAAGGGCGAGGCAGTTATAACAGTCTTCCCAGCCATTCAGTCTTCGGCCTCTGCTCAGAGCAGCATGGACTATGCTGGTAACTGCATGCAAAGGACTAGACAGAGACCCACCAAACTCCTCTGGAGCACCTCACTTATAGAATATCTCAACCGTGCCCTTCTGCTAGCCACACCGTCTGGGTTTGGTGGACAGATGAGGCTTCATTCTCCAGGACCAGCACTCAGTTCAGCCATGGGGGGGGCGGGCTCCAGTTCCAGTAAACCCTCCCTTTCTGGTCCCAGTTTTCTAGCCATGCTGGTCCCTGTAAGCCCTGTGAACTGTTCCGAATTCTCCAGCCAAACTGGTACCAGTTTCACGATATAGCTTTATTATATAGTGTTGCTTAGTGGATAGAGCACTGGATGGGGACTCCAGGGACCTGCCACTGCCTGCTGGGTGACCTTGGGTAACTCCCTTCTCCTGTGTCACAATGTTTCGATCTGTAAAATGAGACTGGTGTTTCTGATCTGGTTGGTAAAGTCCTGTGTATTGCATTGATGAATAGTTTCTCACCACATTGGGGGTGCCTGGTGAGAGGTGCTGTAGTAACTCGGGGTAAGAGACAACACTTGGCTTCAAAAACTTGCAGTCTACAGTATCCCAGATGGACAGATACAAGGGACAGGAGATAACAGGAGCGGAGAATGTCCCACTGCAGATAAGTGTGGTCATTCCTCTCTGGTAGGGAGAGCAGGAATCGGTAGCAGCTGGGGTGGGTACATGGCAGTTCTGCAAGCAGCGCAGGAAATGCACATGCTTCCGGCTTCAACATGAGGTTTGGCCAGGGAGCCGCACTTCAGCTTTCCCTCTAGCAGCTCATTTCTCAGAAAAAGGGACTGAGTTGAGGGGCGGACAAGGCGGAGTCTGCTGGCTCTAGGTGATGCATGATGCTAGAAGGCTTATTAGTAATCCTGCCTCCCTGCCCCATCAAGAGTTCAGCCCGCCCAGCTCCTGTAAGCTGAGACTGAGAGTCCTGGGGGTGGGGAAGAACCGGCTGAGCAGGAAACTTGACTCATGCTCGGGTTGCAAGAGGATTGGCCGAGTGTCCTCAAGTTTTAAGGTCACCCAGGGGCTCATCCTGCCTGACGCTGAGCTCTTTTGCATGCAGTCCCCAGGCTCAAGGTTAGGCTGGAATGAATGTGGTTACGCAGGGCTCTGGTTTGTGACTTGTCACGTTTAGCACCTGGCAGGGTTTCTGCCTTCTGACCCTGTTCAGCCAGGCTAGGACTATGCTAGGCTCACTCTGCCACCACAGTCATTCCAGCAAATGAAGGTGGTCATTTGCTTTTAAAACGGATGCAGTCTTTACCAATGAAGTTGTACTTGGGCTGTATAACTTATTTCCTACACGTGACATAAGGTCTGCCAGTAAACCTACATACACCAGGGCTGCTGCTTCTGGTACAGATGCCTCTGCTGGGGACCACATCTTCTGTCCCAGACACACAAAGTTACTCTGATAGCAGTTTGCAGTGCCTGGTTTCAACTCAGGTCTGAGCCAGTCAGGGAATAGATTTTGTCTTTGTTAGTTGGAGATGCCATCTTGTCTTGTATTGCACTTTGAGATACAGATACACTCCAGATAGATGGGTTTGGGGTTTTTTTTTGTGTGTGTGTTTCGTGTCTTCAGCTGTTGCTTGTTAATGGGGGATGAGCATGTTCCTCTTACCAGCCTTGCATGGCTATTTTGGTAATAGCATGTGTGTAGCATCTCTTTCATGAGTGGATTTCAGTATTACTCATACTTCAGAGTGGAGGGAACATTTACACTGGGCTGTGTGAAATCAGGATCCTCATCTTTCAAGAGAAGCACATTTTAAAAAAATACTAGGTACTGGATTTTTCACCATAAAAAATCATTAATCTGTTTTAATCATAGATATCACCTTTGCCATGAGTTTTGATTCCTTTTGCTTCTCTAGACCAATACAGCTCTAACCGTAACCTGTTTTAACATTTAGTTCTCAGAGGTAAGATCTATGGAGCAAAAATACAATAGAAGGGCAGGTTTTTGCCGTTCATATCATTCCTGATGTATCATTCATGTGTCTGAAAAATCAGTGCCAAGAAAAAAAAGGCAAATGGATTCAGTTTACAGAGCACAAAAATAATTTAAACACAGATAGGTGGCTAACTGCTTTTGCAGTACACTAAATAGCTCTTCACGGCTTCCAGCGCTGGATTGTTTTGTTATACAGGAAGTAGTTGTACTTAACAGGAAACTGCTATCACACTATAATTTACAAAACACACTTGGGGAGACCCAGATAAATATTATCATTCAATAGGAAAGCAAAAATAAGATAAAAGATTCTCAAAACTTTTATGCTCCTTTAGCACATAACATATTTCCCCACAGTGTTTACCCATTAGAGCGATGGTGCACTCCTTGTGTCCCTAAAGCTCTTATCAGCTCCTGGGCAGACAAAGACAGCAAGGCTGCTTCTACAAACACTTGAACTGGAGGGATTTCACTTGCACAAGCAGTTGTATTGATGGGACTGATCTTGCCAACCCTTAAACTCAGGCTTCATTTTTCTTTTCATATGAATAATTGCACTGAACTTGAATAAAGTTATTCATGTGCGGACATGTTAGCAACATCAAGCCCGAAGGCGTAGAAGAGAAGCAGCACTGGCCCCAGACAATCCCGACACCTTCAAGACAAAAGAGATAAGCTTACAGGGTGTGTGGGGGAGAACATCACAACTTGCCCATGGACAAAGGCACTTCTAGCGTTTATCACTGAAAAAAAAGTTACTCCATGCGACTCCCCAGGGACCATAGCAACTTGTATTGCAGCCAGGAATTCCCTTGGTTTTTTGGGTTTTTTTAATTGATAAATTATTTATTTTTATCTCCCCCAAAGGCCAATATTATACAGAAATTATTTTAAAATATACCCTTTCCCTTTAGTTTTTGATAGGTGCCTCAGTCATAATGCCAAAGCATTGACCTTGAAATTTGCATGAGTCTTGTGTGGCCAATCCATGTGTTGCAGGGAGACAGCTGCATGGTCCCAGATCCTGCACATTCAGACTTAAATTCCAGGATGCTTTGTATCTGGTGTTGCAGTTTCAAGGACATTTCTGCTTGGATACTGCTGTTTTAATCCTTGCAAACTGCATTGCCCACAGGTCTTGTCTTTGGTGATAAGGGGCACATAATTGGAGGTCCTTCTGCTTTTAGGATGAACTTGCACAGAAAATGACTGCAGTTTATTTATAATTACACTAGGCACTTCTCACGCTCCTGTGAGATGAAGAATTCAAAACATTTTAATACAAACTCAGTAAGCATCTTAAGATATCAAGGACAAGGACTCCATAGTGATCCCACCACTGACTGGTGAAATGCAGCCACTTATGGAGTAAAACAAGACAGCCCCTCAAAATATAGCAACATTGCACAGCAGTTTTGGACACGAAGTCCATGTTTCAATAATATAGAGCTTTTAGACTTTGAGTATGGGATAAAATGTTCTTGGGGCTGGTAAACGATTATATTCTGTTATAAACTTGCAATAGAAAAGACCTCCATTGGAAAATGGTGACTACGCAAGTCTGTAATGCCAGTTCTGACTCAACTTACTTTTACATATTTTGGGTGTTTGCTAATAGGAGAAAATGGGAAGGGAAACTCAGGGATGATTTGTTTTTTGGGTTCTTTTTTCTTCTTTCCCCTGGCTTATTTCGGATTGCTGCTGTTCTACTCAGCTGGAATTTTAACAATGTTGGAAAGCTGATTCTTGACCCAGACGTGTATCCCTGGTGTTTTGCCCATGCCTGCTTTGTGCAACACATTCAGCCTCACATTCAACATGCCTGCTGTCTGCCATCCAGCTCAGATTTCCTCAGGGAACCTCCATTAACTTCTGGAACTCATCCATTCCCCATAAATTTACTTGTTCTAGATTGCACCCAAGTGGTTTTTCTAAATGGAGATTTGCAGAGATGTCAAAGCAGAACAAAAAAGGATTCTCCTCCTTGAAAGAGGTTTTTTGAAGTAATTTTCCCTCCTCTTGGTGGTTTCATAGATTCTTTTTGGGGTTGGAAGGGACCTCAATAGATCGAGTCCAACCCCCTGCCCTGGGCAGGAGAGAGCGCTGGGGTCAGATGACCCCAGCCAGGTGCTTGTCCAGTCTCCTCTTAAAAGATCCTCAAGGTAGGAGAGAGCACCAGTTCCCCTGGAAGCCCATCACCATAAGGAAGTTCTTCCTGATGTCTAACCTGAATTTGCTCTCTGTCAGTTTGCGGCCATTGTTTCTAGCTACCCCAAGGTGCGCCCTGGTAAACAGAACATCTCCTATTCCTTGCCTCCTTCTTTCATTATAGGTAGATACATGTTTCCTTAGCAGTAAATACAGAAGGGTAATGAGAACTCTAGATTACTTGTGTGTGCCATATGTTTAATTACAAGACACGCTCATTACCAGTAACTCCCAAATAGGTCTTTTTTTTTGCAGCCCATTTGTATGGAAAGTCCTTCAGTGCCATTCGAATAGCCAGGCACGCTGATTTGTTTTCATGTACTTGGAACCAAGTCTTTGCTGAGTTCTGGATTCAGCAAAGTGCTTCAGTTCATTCTGAGCTATGAGATGCATAAGAACAGCTAATTTCAGTCTCTCGTTGATCATGTGCCACCCTGTATAGACTCCGAAGTCACTGGGATTTAAGTGTCCCTTCTGTGCTTCAGGACCACAGTACTAGAGCTAGTGTGGACATGTGCAGTGTGTGGGACATCAACCTTTTCTTGAAACCTTTTCTTGAACCTTTTCTTCATGAAACCTTTTCTTGAACTGTCAGGTGCAGCTGCTGAGGGGCAGGGGGCTTCTTGTTTTCAGTAAGTGCTAGTTTTGGAACCACGTGGCTTACTGTCTGATCAGCATTATCTGGAAAATGGAGCAATACCCAATGGCCTTATCTGAGGACATAGGTAAAGATCATCCAGGCTTTGGAGGCCTTGGTGGGATTAGAGGAAGATTGGCCCAGTTTCTGACATGGCAGGTTATTTTTAAGCCTGTGGCATTTTCAAGGCCTCTGGAATTGGGTGAGTACCCGGCTCATAGTTACCGAGGGCCACGGAGACCAACTGGGTTGCTCTTTCCCATATTGTCCAAACCTGGCAGGCACCATGGCATCTGCTGTTGGCTCAGTGCATTGCTTGCTCTCTAGTCCTCGTGCCTTGCTGCGAGCAGAGGCTGAGGAGCAAACACTTCGATGGCACGTGATTGGAAAGCACCTGGCAGGAGGAGAGGAGAGGTTTCCCACTAGCAGCACCTCTGAGCTGTGGGAGGAATGGATGCAGAAACATTCATATTTTGGGGTGAGGAGTGCTCTCTCCTGCTTCCCAGAGCTGGGGGCTTTTTCATCAGAGTGAAGTTCAGGATGCGACAGTTGGAAAATGGGTCTGGAAGAGCTGTGGGCCTTTGGAGAAGCAAGGATGGGCCTGTCCCTAGTTCTAGCTAAAACCCCATGGGAAAACCTTGTTTTGGGGCTGTTCTGAGTTTACTGCACAGCTGCCTGTCCAGCTTCTCCTGGGGGGACTGAAAAAGGGCACAACGCTGAGCAGTTTGGGGTAAGTGCAGTAATTTCCTCTGCTGTTTGGCTTCCAGCTGATGAATAGTATTTTTCCACCTGTCTCCTATCAATGGCATAAAGTGATGAAAACCCTGCTGGCTTTAATGGCTGCCACAATAAAAGCACTTCCCAGTCTTGACTCAAAAGCCAAATATGCTCTCTGGTGTCCTGTTGTGCAGTTGTTTTAATTCAGTCCCTTTTAGCACTCGTTCGAGTAACATGTAACCCAGCCCTGGGCTGTGGGGGCGCATTTTATAAGGCTGAAGTCCAGCGTGGCCCAGAACCCAAGATCCAGACTGAGAAGCTTTTCTGAAAATTAGTATTTGGACAGGACTTTTACAGCTCATGCTCCTTTCTACCTGGCAGTGAGGCAGGTCGAGTTTACTTAGCAGGAGTTACTAAGGCCTGTTACCTTAGCGCCAGTGTGTGGGCTGTGTCTGATCCCTGTGTAGTGAGTGAAAGTAAATAGCTGGGGAAGCAAAGGGAGTGTTTGACTTCCTGCTGGGTGGCGGATAAGGGGCGCCATAAACGGATCCTGTGCAACCTGCCAAGGGAAGGAAGTCCTGCCTAAGGTCACTAGCTCGCATTCCCATCTGCCCATCAGCCTGGCCTCTGTCGGCCTCTTGATGACATGTTCTGAACAGAAATCCAACAGGCAAAGTGTTAGCTGGGCTGGTGTGGTATTATTTACAGTACAATTGCATCTTGCTGCCCCGGTCCACCAGGGCCGCTGTGCAAGATGCTGTACAAAACGTACGGGCTCCTCTGCAAATCGCTTACCCCGTAAGTAACATCTGGTAGCGACTGGCCAGATTCCAAACTGGGAGGCAGTAGGGTTGGAAGCACACAAAGGATTCAAATAAAATGACACGTCTTACTTCTGCTTCTGCTCACTGCTGTCCACACATAGCCACCTCCTCTGGTAAGGTCACTTAGCCAGGTGGATGTCACTGGCCTGTGAAATGAAATTGCCTAGTTGTTATACAGCCCTGTCAAAAGCCTGGAGTTCAATCGCTGGTGAGCAAGGCTCTACTTCAGGGCCTTCAGAAAGGCTGGGTGGAGCTGTCCTTTGACTTGCAGGTGCCTTTTAATCAGGTTTTAAATGAAGTGATCGGAAGGTCTTGGGGAAGAAACTGGGCCACTGCCTTTTCTCTTTGCCTGGTACATGTACCTGCCACAGTGTTTGTCAGGAGAGAAATGGTGGTAATGGGCATTAAAGTCAGAGGAAGTTCCTCCTCCTCCTGGGGTCAGTTTTGAAGGGTAAGAAGCAGAGCTCGGTGCAGCCTGTTTTTAATAGGATTTGGTCACCTCTGTGGCCTCTGCCAGCCTCTTTTAATGTCTAGGCAGCTTTGCAGTGGTGGGTGGGTAGATGGCTTTGTGGGTTTTTTTTGTCTGTTGGTGCCACGGGTGGTCCACAAGCCCACTACAGTAACACAGAATAAGAAGCAGAAAGGCAGTGATTGCTAACTGTGTCCAGGAACGCTAGTGCTGCTGGGCCATGGAGCATGAGTAACCCCTCCATGCCCAGAGATGATCATGCTGGCTCAAGTCAGAGGCAATATGACAGCGCAGTAGGGGCGTCTGCCCTCGCCTTGTCCTCCTGATAAAAGGGAAACTGCAGTCTCCTGTCAGTGACCTCCAGGCTCATTTCACAGCGCCTGATGAGGAGGGTCTTGGCACGGGTTTGGTAGTGAAAGAGCTGATTTAGTCCCTGGTTATCTCATGTCCTCTCAAAGGCTGAGGTCTCAGACGAGCTAAGTATCAGAAGCTCCTGTCAATGATGGAGCTCTGGGTACTCAACAGGGCTGACAATCAAACTGTTTCTCTGCCTGCCTCAGTTTCAATGTGCTAGCAAAGTGTCATGACTTACTCCTATGACGGCATAAAGAGGATAACGGCCTACTATTGCCAGCAATCATTCTTTGAGCTGATAGAGGCACGTATGTTGGTGCTGAAGATACCAAGGTTGGTCCCTGCTAGTGACCTCTGGTTGGGTGGCATTGCCCAGCCTTCTTATGGGCACAGCAGCCCCCTTACCATCTCATTATGACCGGTTGCTTTTGCTTCCCCCTTTCAGATCGACAAGTATCTCTACCACATGCGGCTCTCGGACGAGACCATCCAGGAGGTGGCTGAACGGTTCCGAAAGGAGATGGAGAAAGGCCTGGGAGCAGACACCAACCCCACAGCCTCAGTAAAGATGTTGCCTACATTTGTGAGATCCACCCCAGATGGGACAGGTAACGTGTTGTAGAGAAATACTCATACTCAGTGCATTGCTTTCGTCCTCACAGGTACCTGCCTTCTCCTGCCTCTTCTTTATTTTTCTTTGCCCCCTCCCCTCCGTCCCTCCTGTTCAAGTCCCCACAGGCTTCCTGCTTTTGTTGCATTTGGTTTGTGGAATGAAGGGTTTGCTTCCCTTCTCACCTGCATTACTGGATTCGAATCAAGTTCCTCCTAAGTCACTCCTAAGTGACCTGAGCAAGCTGAGACCTGGCCCCAAATGCCCCATTGGTGGGACAGAGAGAGTTGCATGTATAATGCACCAGTAACACCTCAGCAGATCTCAGGCTGGATTGCTGGTAAACAATGCTCTTTACCTGCTGTGGCTTCAGAAGCTAGGTGTCATGCCAGCATCCCCACTGCTTTGCTGTGGGAGTGGGGAAGCAGTGGTTGCCAGCAGACGAACTGGCCTCTGAGTGACTCAGAGAAACATGAAACAAGAAGTGGCCCCTTAAAACCAGAGCTTCCTGTGACGTTTCCCAGAACTTCCCCTGCAAGCTAGGAAAGCCCAGATGCCATGTGGATATTACAGGGCACGGCACAGGATGGCTGGAACGAGGTCTTTTGGGGAGAGGATTTCTTGGACTAGCATTGTTTGGTCCAAACTAAAGGTCAAGCAGCTTGTCTCGCTCAACTATCTCCAGTCTTGGAGAAGCACGAGTTTGTGTTGTAATGTAAGGTGTGTCTAAGAGTCAGGGTTGGCAAGAAGTCAGCTGGGGAGTGTGCTCTGACAGCTCATAGTCCTGGAAAAAACGTGCTCACAGCCTGGAAAGGCAAGTCAAGGGATTTCTGAGCAATGAGCCAACTTCAGACTTGCCTGCTCCCTTACAGACACCAGAGCTGTCTGTACATGAGGTGGGTATGTTAGCAGGCTCACAAATACAAGCTAGGTTGGAGGAAAAGTACTCTGTCCAACCTCTGCAGATCCAGTGTGGGTGGGTCTCTGCACAGAGGAGTCAGCGCTGAGTCAGCACTGTCTCTACCTGATGTAGCTCTGGCTTTATGTCCAGTTTTCTCCTGACATCCGTTCAGTAAGTTTACCCTGCCATGAAATCAGTTTAACAGGGCAGTAGAATTAAGAAGACAATCTTCCAAGATGCGTGTATACTCTCTTCACCATTAAGCTCAAAGGCCTTTGCATAGGAAGTCAGCATCTATGCCCCCATTTTATAGGAGGAGGTGTAGAGAAGGGAAGGGACTTGTCCAAGATTGCCCAGTGTGGCAGTAACAGAGCCCAGTCTCCTGACTCCCAGTCTGATGCTCCATAAACTTGCTAAGAGATGCATTTCCAGGAACACAGGTTTCAGATGACTGTCGCTCTAAGCTGCTTCATGGTGATAAGGTATAGCATTTGCTTACATTCTTCTGACATTACCTCTCTTTAGAAGTTAGTAGGCTGATCCCACTAAGTGCTACATACCCTTTTCTCCCAGGAGAGGCATAAAAGTCTCCCCCACCCCGTACTGTCTGGACGTGTCTTGGTATATGATATGAATGTAGAAAACCAAAGGCATTTCTTAAGCAATTTATCATTTAATTTGCATGATTTCCTCCCCTTTGTTGGATAGATTAAGGACAGGGAGGAATCCCATTGTTAGAAGCAAAGTTGCTTGGGGCAGGGACTCTGTCATAAGCCCTTGAAGGCTCCAGGGAAGATCAGAGCCCAGTCATGCACAAAGGTGCCATAATAGTGATAGCAGCAAAGCACGGTCATTATTAACATTTCTAGGTACATGAGTGGGGAGACACTGGTATAGGATTTGGTGGCTTGAGTTAATAGATTTCTGGAGTGGTCTCAGTCCAGGGATTTGTGGCTTTAAGTCAGGGAATCACAAGTGTGCAGTGTAACTCCTTATGTCTCTTGTACAAGGAGAGAGAAGCCTGGCAAACATTTCCTTGCAGGCTGCCACTGGTGCAGCTCTGCTGTGTGTAGAAATAGTGAGGAGTCTAGGGCGGGTAGATTGCTGGGGTATTATGTGCTGCATTGATTAGACGTGCTCAGAGCAGGGCAGATGGCGTTGCGGTTTGAATGCTGGAAGCAGCTTGGTCTTCCTCTGCTGCCACTCACAGAAATGCAGGCAAAACGAAGGAGGGGAATGGGTTGGAGGCTGTCAAGAGAAGACTTCAGGCAGGGGAGGAAGGACCTGGAAGGCTATTGGAAAGATTGAGTTTGGCTCTAAGAAGGTGCAGTGCCTATGGGCTTGACTGGACTGCTCCTTTGGCCACTAGCTGGGCACAGAAAGCCTGACGACATTCCTAGCTGGCTCCTGTCTGGAAATAGCTTGAGCAGAGGGGCTGCCTAGGAAGATGGGTTGAATTGCCAAAGAGCCTAGTCTTCCCTTCCCTTCCTGTCCCCAGCTGCCCTGCTGCTGCTCTGTATTTCTGCCTGTTGCTTCTAGCAATGCCTAGAAGCAAGCAGGTGCTGCCTCCCTTCCCAAGTTGTGTCTCCTTGCCAAATTGCAGGCCAAGGGCCCAGCCACTCTTCCTCCACAGACAGAAGGTCTGGTCTGAAGGCAAGTTTCTGCTCTGCGCCCCTGTCTGGAGCCAGCCAAGCACAGGGAACCTGCAGTGTCTCTGGAAGGAGTAAGGTGCCTCCCCTGCTGTCTCTGTGGCTTTCTCTCCTACTGGAAGAGGCAAGTTAACTTGGCCAGCACATGTGGCCTTAGAGCTAACCCCAGCTAGAGGAGCAGAAGAGGCAGCCTGTGGTTTTTCTCTTCTCTTAAGCCTGTGAGGGTAAAAGGTTAATGCTGTGGGTGAGCTCCAAGGGTCAACAGTGGTTGTAGATGCAAGGGCAGATTTGTGCAGCACATCTACCAAGGTCATGTTCACAGCAGGTGTGCCACTTAGAGGCCTGGCGGGTTCCTCATACAGCCCTTTGCAGGACTGACCCTGGACACCCTCACTCTGGGAGCCAGTTTGTATTCACTGCTTCTTCTGCAGATCACATCTTGCACATGTGACTTCTTCCCTCCTCCCTCACCCCAACCTCAGCTGGAGTTGGCCTCGTGCCTGGGGGCAGGATTTAGATTGAAATCTGTTTAAGTATTCATGTTTAATATATATCTTTTTGATTAAGATGCAGTACGTTTTGTCCTTGGGGATGTTGGAGGACTCTAACCCGAGTTTGTGCGTGCACATCTGCATGTTCACATGCATGTACCTTGAGCTGAGAGGTCAGACCTTGCGTGCAGGGTAGGCAGGCATCCCTAGTGCACCACGGTGTGAGAAGGAGGCTGGGTGGCTGGTACCTACAGCACAGTTGGCTGGTTTCCATCACCATTGCAGCAGCAAGCCTGGGAATGACTGTATTTTTGCTTCTTAATGATAACTCCAGACCTCAGCAATGAGAGGGTTTTTTAAAAAGGAATCCTTTCTGTTGGGTGGTGCCAGGCAACACAAGCACGCAGCAGTCGGGGTTGTGTCTATGCAGTGTGTCATGCAGGAAAACCCTGATGTAACAATTCCTGGAACAACGGCTTGTGGAGGGCCTGCTCTGCAAGAGTTGGGATTGTGAATCTTCAGCTCTTAGGGGAATTAAAAGGGTGAGGTTTCCCCAGTGCAAAGCATGATGGCATTTTGAGTTGCTTGCAGCTTCTCTGTCTCTGCCTCTGATTTTATGGGGAGTCTTAGGACAAGCAGGGACAAGGTAGGTGAACTCTAGGACGCACCTAAGTGTTTTGCCAGGCTGCAACAGGGTTCCAGTGCTTTTGGGATGGTGTCCAGAGCAATTGTGACCATTGCATGAGACAGAAACTTCACGTTCTTGCCCGTGGGCCGGATCTCCTGGGGTTCTTTGTTCTTTTTCAAGGTCTGGTGACTTGGTGCACCTCCCGCTGCCTGGTTGGCTAAATTCCTGCT
>NW_005842868.1:266195-311712 GCF_000455745.1 Alligator sinensis
CTGCTTTTATGGCATGCTTTAAGTGAACAGCTGTTGTGCTTCATCCTGGAGAGGAGCACTGGGCCAGACACTGCCTGCTGCTGTTAAACCCTAGCAACAGCCACTCTGGATTTCCTGAGTCAGTGACTTGTGGTTCCCTTCATGCCAGCCCCAGGACTCAGGTGTTCTCACTACCAGAGCAATTCTGCCTGCCCACCTTCACCCCCCAATACTATTTTACGTGGCTGCACCATTTGGAGAGTCATTGAATCAGATCCTTCCCATGCATCTGTGTGGCTGCTTTGAAGTCCAAGGACTGCAGCTGAAGATCTGGACTGCCGCATAGTCTTGGGGGTCCATTTGGAGGAGAAACAATTGGTAAAAATGTAAGGTCATGACTAGAAGAGCTGCTTGGACAGACCACACATGGCAGTCCGAGCCAAAACACTGCCCCATAGTGCTGTGGCTATCAGCTCTGCTAGTACCATGTGGTGTAGGGTGGCAGCTGTGTGGGTGTGTGTTGTCTTAATGATAAATGTTTCCAGGCTTGGCTTGATACCGTTTGTGCAGATAATTCTTGCTGTGCTGTGGGAGGATAGCTCTGTGTGAGAGCAGGCATGGAGCCACAGGAACGGAGGTACAGCTTGGAAATTCCAGGATTTCCACCTCTTCCTTTTTTACCCCTTTTCCTTCAGGTCCTTGTTCTGCCTTAGGGCACTGGGTAATCAGTCTGGATCGTCTTCAGTGATCTGTTAGTGCCCATCCAAACCTTTCTGGCTCGAGGCAGACCTCTGGGAGGACCAGCTGATCCTGGAAGACCCCTTCAGCTTTGGGCCTTGTAATGGGAAATGGTGCCATAGTCTAGAAGGGACCACAGGCTTTTCCCGAAGCCAGTGCTTCTGACTGAGCTTCTTAAATAATCAAGACCTGAATTGTCATCTGGGCAGCAGATAACATGTAATCAAACCCTGCAAGTTGGTTGCTTCTCTGCCTTGAAGAAAAACCTCTAATCAGGGAGCCTGGGTCTTGCTTCTGCAGGGCAGAGAGTTCTCTGATCTCAGAGGTGTTTCCATTTCTCAGCTGCTTTGTAGGGTAGATTTTCCAGACAGGCCACAGCCCTTGAAAAGAGCCTACGTAGCCAGCCTGGACCTCTTGGAGCCCACTTAAAAAAGCTGTGTTCTGGAGACAACACGTGTGCTTCTGTATAGACAAGACTTGCTGATTCTTCTGTCCTGCAGCACTCCTCAGCTGTAGTTCCCCAGAGGCATTACACAGCCAAGGAAGTGACAGGAACTGCATTTTTCAGATGAGGCGACTGAGGCACAGAGTTGGGAGTAGACTCTTGACTACAGCTGTCTGGTCCTCCATCAGGACCTGCCCTAAAAGAGTAGGATCAGACACTGAGCTGGAAATCACATGGGGCTGTTGTTTTCCTTGTTCAGGCTGGATCTTTTGTCAAGGAGAGCCTTCCATGCGCCTGTAGGTAATAGGTCACTTTTGCAACCACCCTTTTGCTCTAGACACCAGATGACTAGTTTCCGAGTTACGCAGTTCTGACTTGGGACGTGTGCAGTGGAATGAACAGCTGCTTTGTGCTCAGAAATGGGACCTGATGAGCCAACTTCTGGCAGTGTGCTGCTCGCCTGCCTTTTCAGGGGTTAATTGAAACACTGACTGCCTTTATCCCTGCTTACGGTTTCGCTTTGACAATGCACTAAAAGAGTAAGATGAGCCGGAGGGGGTGGTCAAACATAATTAAGTTTTCTTGAGGCAAATGAATGGAGCAGCATTTTACTGGAAAGCGATGATGTATCTAAATGATCTCTCTGCTTTGTTCAATAGACGTTGCGTGCGTTTCCACCCGTTACTACCCTCCCCAGCCGGCAGAGCCTTTTCCACTACACTCCAGGCATTACTGGTATTTGTGCATTTCCTTCTTCCTGAACTTGCCCGAAGCTGAAATGCTTTGGGTTGGCCGGTCTGAAATTGAGGAAGTGTTAGTCAGTGCAGCGCTGTGCTGCTTTGTGTAATCATATCGTACCGCACCCTCTTTATTACTTGCTGTGTCTCTCCAGAGCTGTAAAAGTACCGCCAACCATCAGAAAGGCTGAGTGCTCTCTTTTTTTCCCCCACTGGTTTAACTCTGCCTATGACTTGTCCTGGGTGATGTCAGATGAGATCTAGGCACCATGTGTGGGTACTGAGTTAACGCAAGTCCCTCTGGAGAGAACAGCACCTTTAGTTGCCAGATTTTGCTTTCTAGAGGCTTCCTAGTCTCTAAGGTACCACCCAGCTCTGCTTCTGCTTTCTCGTGTAATGAATGTATCCTGCTCCCAGCCCTCCCAAGCACATGATTTTGCAGTGTTTCATAACCAGGTTCCTGTAATGTATCACGCCCTTGTTTTGCCCTGTGGGGTTAATTACTGAAATGTCACTTTCCTTTTCAGAATGTCACTTTGCACATTTAATTTTACATGCATACCCATCCTTTGTGTTTAATGATGTAGGCTGTAACCTATAGAAGCCAATGCCTTTCTGAATGAGTTAGTCTGTAAAGTGCCACACTGCCCTGCCTTCATCCTTAACCACATGACCTTGGATGCCTGGGTATACTATTGCTTTGGGGTTAGTGCAACCCTCAACATATTTAGGCTGGGATTTTCAAAGGAGCCCAAGAGAACTGCATGTCTATCTCTTGTTGAAATTCAAAGAATGTTAAGTGCCTAACTCCCTGCAGCTCTTGGAGCAGTAGGTTGGGGTTTTTAAGTGCTGTACACTGACAGTAACACCAAGACTTAAGTTGTGCACTCAAGTTGTGATGCATGGTGGGTAGAAGGATCTTGAATGCCATATTTTTTTCACATACAACATACCACAAAATAAAATACACACCTTATTTTGGAAAGGTAGAGTTAGCAGCAGCTAGGGAGCTGAGCCTGCTTCATTGAGAGTCCCATGCAGATTTGACTACACTTTTGCCCAGTGAGGGGCAGAAATGGCTTTTACCATATTTATTGCGTATGATGCACACTACAATTTCCAGCAGCTGTTTTTTTGGGGGGGGGAAAAGAGGATGTTGTATGTGAGAACATACAGTCAAGTATTTTATCTGCACTGAACTTCAGCCCCAGTGTTATTCTGATAGAGGGCCAAACAGGAGAGACCACTTGCTGATAATACTGAGTGGTAAAGTATTCTGCTGCTCTAGACTCAGGTCAGAAGCTGTCCAGCTTGATCTGCCATTGGAAGATGAAGGTACCAACTCATTCAGGCTAGGGAATCAAAGGCAGCTGATCGTGATGCTGGCCACATCCCTCCCTTGTGTGCTGTTGGCTACAGAGACTGGTTTGCTCTAACCATGCTAGCCAGGAAGCCTTCAACCTTGCTAATAAGTTTTCATGTCATGGCCAGGTTAAGTTTCTCAGTCTGCCGGGCCCAGCTCTAATCTGACTGCCACCACTTCAAATCCTCTAGAGTGTAAACTGGACTCGGGCCTGATTTTGTTCTTGGGTTTGAAAACTGTTAGGCTCCTGCTGTACCATCAGCTTCATTTGGTGTTATGGTGTTCAATGTCAGGGTTTACCTTTTCTGCTCCAATTCTTTTGCTAGAATAGTCTAAACTTTATGAAATAACCACATAATAGTGTTCATTGGTGAACCTACAACAATATGATTGTAATAAGCAGAGAAACATCAATGCGAAAGCTGTGTTTTTTGCTTCCCTTTGTTTCCACATCGGACAAAGTCTGGATCTGCTCCAACATTTTTTTCCTCCCCTTTTTTTACGCTGACTAGCTTGAATATTCCAGATCACTTCTATAAACCCGTGTTCTAGAGTCTGCGGCATCTTATCTGGGGGGGGCCCTAGGACTCAAAAGTCCTGTGCAAGAGCTGGATGGGGGAGATGAATAAAAACAGCATTGTTTCAAATATTTGAAAGTGTGGTTTAAAGCCAGGGGAAAAGCCCCTGCAGTTTCTTGGGCTCTTTTTTTCCAGTCTCTGCTTGGGATAAACTAGTGAGCAAACTTACTGACTAGTGCACTGAAAAACTCTTTTAGGTGATAGATAGCACTGGAGCACTCTTTCACGCTTTCCTTCACAAGTTCACCATACACTGTAAGTTAATCCTTTCCTCGCCCAGTCAGCCTGGGATCTTCTGCAGGGGCTTTATGTATCCTGACAGAGCTACACTTCACATGCCATCGGCCCTGGGCTCTTGGTAGACCCTTTGTTCTTGCAAAGGGTTATGTCAAAACTGGTCTCTCCCCCCTGCTCTTTAGGGCTCCCCCCTGCTCTTTAGGGCCCTTATGCTCCCAGCTGCTCTCCTGATCAGCAGAGATCCTTACCAGTGTTGCTGAAGATGAACGGATCTACAAGCTGTCATCTCCCCTTTGCCTCACAGTACCAACTGGTTGGTCACAAATGGGACTAATGGGCCTCTCCTGGTTGATCACGAGTGGGCATGTGTCCTGATGGGTCTACTGGATTCTGCAATAGATGGTCCACAGCAAAAGCTTTGTTTGTACAGTGTTGCCACTGGAGCTGGTTGTCGGAGGTTAGAGCTAAGGCCAAACCACTCAGTTCGGGGTCCAGGGAGGATGGTCCAGTGGATAAAACATTAGCCCAAGTCTGACCTGTTCTGCCGACCCAAGAAGCTATGAAGCACCCCCAGTGTGGCCTGTGGTCTCGCTCTGCCTCTGTCTGCCCTCCATAAACTGGGAGTCACATATCACAGAGGGTATTTTGAGGATAAGTCCATTAAACAATTCTGAGCTGCTCAAATATTGTGGTACTGGCTCTGGGTAAGCCCCTTAGTTAAATAATAGTCTTTGTAGCGTATGTTAATGACCAAATGAGAGCTTGGGTTACTTTTATGGTCCAGCTTTCCCCCTTGAATTAGGGTGCCATCTGTCACTATTGACCTGGATTTGAATGAGCTGCAGAGAAGTTAAAGTCCCCAGGTACCACTTAGCCTTGCTGCACAATACCTTGTATATTCACATCTTGCACTCACCTTTCCCCCCTCAGATCAGCTGTTCAAAACTGGGTGGCTGTCTTAAACCAGGAAACTGATTCTGACCAGTTTGGTAAAAAAGGGTTCACAGATGGGATGCAGAGCAGGGATATGAGAGAGCAAGTGTTAATGCCACAGATCACTTGTGTGACCTTGGGCAAGTTACTTAATCTTTTGGGCCTCAGCATCACACAGCATTGGGCCACATGACTGATACCCCTGTCTGTTCCCTGAATAGGCTAGGCAGCTCCTTTCCTGACTCCCTTTGTATTCTTAGGCTTTCACAGGTCACCTAAGCTACCAGAGCTGCAGAAGTGACTGGGGTCACCCGGTCCAGGAGAGAAACAGCATGTTGGCTGGACATGGGTGTGGTATGGGTGTCAGGACCTCTGGCTTCAAACCCTAGTTCTGCTTACAGGTGGTTGTGTGGTCTTGGGCAAGTCCCAGACCAATGTGCTGTCTATGCCTTGGTTTCCTTCTGTACACATATCCATCCTCACAGTGGGGAGCTGCCAGCCTGGATCAACATTTTAAAAACTGCCTGGAAGTCTGTGCAAGTCATCAGCTCACATGTCTTCATAGGTCCTTCCACTGAGAGTTAAGGGAGTGATTGTATTGTTCACATTAGCCCTTAGCACCCAAAGCTTTTGGTGTCAAGGAAGGATCTGGCTACTGTATTCTGCTCCAGCCCTCTGCTGCTTGAATACCTGCTGCAAATGCCAGGTACTCCAGGTTCTTGCTAGAGAAGGTACACGTTGCCAAGTCCTGGCCTGGCTTAGAGGGCTGGGTGGCTTGGCCCTGAGGTTTTATTTGAATCATTAAACAGATTGGATGGGGATGGTTCAGGGCAAAGGCAGAAAATTCCAGTATTGGCTCAGCAATAAGATGACCAGCTTGGCACCAACAGAGATGCCAGTGGTCTGGGTGGAACTGGAAAGCTGAAGTCAGTGCAATAGGCAGACAAGGTTCCTTGGGTGAATTTGATATATTTTATTAGACCAACCCAAATAGTTGGGAGAATAGTTATTAAGCAAGCTTTCGAGTTCAAAAACCCTTCGTCAGGCTAAGGAAGTTTCAGCAGTTGGTGTGTGCTCTTCCTGGATGAAAAGTCAGTGCAAAGCTTTCATCTCCGGCACACTCAAGTCGGCTAACATTGGACCAGCAGGAAAGTGCCTTAGCATCCTGATCCTAACCAGCCGCCACGCTCTCAGAACCTGGCAGCCCCACCAGCGATAGATGGACCCTGAAAACCACCCCAGCTCTTCCCTGGCAGTTGTCTGGGTGTCCCCAAAGCTCTCCCTACTCTGTTACGGAGCCGTATCCAGTTTAACTTCTCTGTCCTGGCAGGCTGGGATCGCCAGTGTCTTGTCAAAGGAGGATTTATATGAGATTTTAAAGAAATCCCCGTTTTGTCTTTTCTACCTTGAATCTTAGCAGGTTTTTAGTTTCCTTGGTCTGAAAGACATTTTGAATAGGGTTTTATAAGAGAATTGTTGTGTGAGCTTCCCAGCGACTGATTTTTTTTTTTTTTCTCCGCCTCGCCCAAGTTCTTGGAACGCCCCGCCCAAGTTCTTGGAATCCCGGCCCCATAATGATCCCGGGAAAGCTGCTGTTGCCAATCAATGCCCCACAGACTTGGACAGTAAGCTGTCTTTTCAGCTGAAGTCACTGGAGACGCTCACTGGCCCTGTGTCATTTGAATACTAATAAAGTGCATTTTTTGTTTCAACTGTAGCCCCTTTGTCACAGCATCTCTGGGCACAATGCAGTCCCTAGGCGCTATAATCCATCTGGAGTAGCCAGCACAGCAGATTTAGTGTATTCAGAAATTAAAGAGTGCTGATAGAGGGTTTCCCCCCACCCCCTCCACCTCCCTCCCCCTGCCCAGAGCTAGGTATTTGATATAGCAAGCTTGGCACTTTTCCCGAATTGTACTGGCGATTCTACTTAGTTGTCCTGGACTCTGGAATGGGCCACCTTGTGGGGCTGGAAAATAAAGTTGAATACTTAAAAAAGAACAATAGAAAAGTGTGCATGCGTGTGCGGGGGAACAATTCCTTGATATGTCTCCTATGAGAGATGGTCCAGCTAATAACCCTGCAGGTTTCTCAAGCCAGTTCATACAAATGAGGCAGTAACCCAGAACCTTGTCTGCCTATGTCCTTAGACCAACACGGCTACAACCCAAACCCCTGCAGTAACCCAGAGAAACTCTGTTAAGTTACATGTGACCAAACCAAGTCACAGAGATTACCTGTTTTTGCAGAGTCCATCTAGCCTGCATTTTTGTTGTTAACTCTTTACTTGCAGCAATCAAACTAGGTGGGTACCCTTGATTCACACTCCTGTCCATCCTTTACCCTGGCTGCTTTTGAGGGGTAGATGAATGTTACTTCATGTCTCTGGGATGATGTGGGATTCAGAATTGGGTACTCTGTGTTCTCTGTTAAGTATCCGAGTACCTGATACAGATCTGAGTACCTGACATTGTTAGATTTTCCTAGCTGGGTTGTGCTGCTGTATCCACCAGCATCAGTGCAATTACTCTGGTTTTACTCCAATGTAAGCAAGAGGAGCCTCAGTTGCCAGTTCTAAAATTGGCTTAAGCGTGTGGCGACAATCCTGCGATGCTGCACGGGTGTCTGTTCTTTCTTTCCCCTTCTGATCCCGTGGTCTCTCCTGTTGACATTGCCAAATCCTTCCTTGAGGGGAGGAAAGCCTTGCTTTGAAATCCCTCGGATGAATTCCTCAGCCATCACACGGGATGACTTCTTGGAATGATTTGAGCAAGAGGTGCCACGAGTTGCTTCTGAAAGAGGCTGGATCTTTTCACTCACGTGTATATTATGAAAGAGCAGTGAGGGATGAAAAATAAAAACAAAACAGGAGAGTCCTCCCCCTGACTATAGTTGTAGCCAGTTTTGCTGGAGGCACCATGTCTTGGTGCTCTAAGAACTAGCTTTCGTGCTGGATTTGCCTTCCCCAAGCCTGGGATGAAGTGACTTTCTCAAGATCACGCAGCAAGGCCGTTGAAGAAGCAGCTATGATTGTCTGACTTTACTTAACCTGCTCTAGGCAAGATGTGCCGCCTTGAGCCTTATCAGTGGATACCAGGCCTGCTCTACCTAGTTGTGAAAGATCCCAGGGGCCTCCCTCTCTTGCATAGCTGGTGCTTTGTCCAGGCATCGTTGGTCAGAGCTCTCCCATTAACCCGTGCAGTTTTCTGTGTGCTTATTTTCAGCAGAGCCTTGCATTTCAGCCATGGCTGAAGGGCTTCTGAAATGTAGGGTTAGATACACCCAACAGTGGTAACCATCACCTCCTGCACTTACGGGAGCAATTGCTGTGCAGAGGGAGGGATGTTACTAGAAGCACAGCCACTGCTTTTTTTTGTTTGGTTGTGTTGCCTTCAAACCCACTCAGCCTAGCTGGTGGGGCCAGAATTGGACCTATTGTTCACCTGGTTTAATTTTTGGGGTGGGTTTGGTTCTCTGGATGATCAGAGATGGCAGGAGGATTGTACCACTGCCAGTGGTAGCACATCTGGCCCCTGTAAGTAGGCAGTAATAACCTAGCTATGTTTTAAAGATGCACATGCATGTGAACATGTGCCCAGCAAAACAATTTGCAGCCTCTAACACTGTGTCATTCTTCTCTTTTTTCCCCTGCAGAAGATGGAGACTTCCTGGCCTTGGATCTTGGTGGCACCAACTTTCGCGTGCTGAGGGTGAAGGTGTCTGATAATGGACTGCAGAAGGTGGAGATGGAGAATCAGATCTATGCCATTCCAGAGGATCTCATGAGGGGCAGTGGGGCTCAGGTAGGCTCAACGCCCCTCTCCCCTTTCTTTTGTGCACTCTTGTGGGATCCCCCAGCTTGCTGTGCCTTGCCAGCCCAGCTCTTCTGGCCACTCAGTGGAGAAGGAAATGGCGCTTGGATACTGTAGCTGGGGGCTCCCTAGAAATGCAAAGACCAAGATGCTCAAAGCTGACCAATGATTGCAGGTCCCTTGTACCTTCTCTTCCTTAAAATAGAAGGTGGTTTCACCAGGCATTTACTTTGTGTAGCATTTGTGCTTTAGCTGGTGGAGGCCAGCTGCAGAGTTTGCCTTGACCAGCTGCCACATGGCAAAACCATCTTTTGCTTTGTCTTCCCAAGGGCTTCTTAACACATGTTAAAATGGACCTGATTTTTTCTGGACACAATCTTAGTTTGCATGTGTCTAGTTTGGCACATCTCAGAGAGGCCTCGTTTCAAAGTGGTTAGAGAATTGGGCCCCTTTCAGAGATCTCGTGATGGGACTTCATAATGGTCTAGCTAAAATTATCAGCCCTAGATTGTATCTGGAACAGAAGCCAGCCCTGGAGTAGAAGACATGCCAGTCTTAATTCCCCTCTGATCCACACAACTGTTTCCCCTCCTGCTCCCTCTCCCCTCAACTCTGGCTAATCCCAGATTAAATCTTACATAAAATGTCTGTTTCCCTTCTCTTCCCCGCCTCCCCTCACCCCGAGCCCTTCACATGTCATTTTCCACCATCATATTTGCCCTAGGGAGTAGCCAGCCTTATACAGTGGAAAGAGCAACTCGGGGTAGTCAGTGTCCTGCTGTTGTTCAGGAGAATGGCCTTCACAGTCCATGTGCTCAGAAGTGGGGTGCTTCCTATATAGCTCTTTAGGGTAGCATGTGAGATCTGGGGGCAAAGGTACGATGGTGTTTCAAGAAAGCACCCATTTGATGGCAAGATATAGATGGGGTAGGGATAAGAGGCTTGTGTTGTATTTCCACCAATTTTGCCAGCCAGCTAAGGTAAAACCTGATATGTCCTTCCCCTTATTAGGGCTTAAGTTCCTCCAGCTACATTGCGAGTCTCATGATGACAGTGCTTTGCCATGGACTGCACTCAAGGAGAAAGTCTAGCAGGAGGCAGAAGAGGGGTTCTAACTTGCCCTGGCCTAGCTCTATGGATGGGGACCTAGAAAACCTGCAAATGGAGAACAGCAAGTTCATGTGGTGCAGGGATCAACTGGACATGTTTGCACTGCCTCCATGCCATGCCCCACTCACCCGCTCCTCTGACAGCAGTGCTGAGCACACACCTAGCCCCAGTCTTGGGTTCACTACCTTGGTGCAAGAGCTGGTTTGGCCTTAGTGCTGCTTTATGGTGGTTACACTACCTCCCTTCTGGGAGCAGGCAGGCATGGTCCATGTTGCTCCTCAGTGAAGGCAATGTCAGAGAAAGGGTGGTATGGAGGATTTAGGTTGGGTGCATGAGTTCTGTGGAATATGCCTTGAAACTGCAAGCTGGTACACTTTGGACCCAGCTTCATGGCACTGGAAGAAGAACTGGACTAAACTGTCTGTCCAGCTGGCTTTGCTTTCCTTGTTAAATCCTCACACATAGAAATGACTCAGAGCTTACTGAAGTCTCTTGGTAGACTTGTCTGTATGTTGGATTTACAGGAAGGTAGCTGGGGTGGAAAAAATGCCTAGAAATAGGCAACTGAGTGAGCTGAAGTGCAGTACTGTTCTGTAAACCTAGAGCAAGCAAACTGACCAGCAGCAAAGACCAGTGTGTCACCTGGAGGGATGCAGCTGGCCAAGCCCAAACTGACAGTCTTGTCTGTGGTGGGAATGTGCCCCCACTCCAGCTGTGCAATATGCTCCACATGGAGATGGACAGAGCGGCTCTCTGACCCTGATGTGAAAATAGGGAGAAAGTAAGGAGAGAGGCACCAGTGCAAATTGCTGCTCATAAATAGGCCCTGTGTTTGCATTGGTGGCTGGGACTAGAGAAGGCATGGTGCAGGCGGGGTGCTGGCCAAAGGGCTCTTACCGGAAACTCCCAAGGGGCTGCAGTACTGCAGTCTGAGGTGTTTGGTCCAAAATTCACCCACTGACTTCAGGGACTGCCAAAGCAGCTCCTTCAGGCACATACACAATGCTCTGACATCTGATGTGTTGTCGGCTCTGTTTTGCAGCTCTTTGACCACATAGCCGAATGCCTGGCCAACTTCATGGACAAGCTGGGCATCAAGGATAAGAAGCTGCCCCTTGGGTTCACCTTCTCCTTCCCTTGCCATCAGACCAAACTGGATGAGGTAAGTGAAGTGTCACCTTCCTTTGGCTTATACATACATCAGACCCAGCTTGCTGCTTTCATTGATCAGGGGAGGTAAAAGGGACAGGCCGAGAGGGTATTTTGATCACAACATATGGTTTCTAACCTGGTTTAAACGCAGCAGTTGCACCAGATCAGCTTAAATGTGGCTTTAATTTGGTTCAGTTGAACTGGTGCAGAGACCTGTGTAGATGCTCTTACTCTGCTTTCAGCCCGGCGTGTTCCAGTTCAGCTGACTTGATCCCTGCAAAGACCTCACACAAAAAAACCTTGGCAGCAGGGAAGGGGAATGAGGGAAAGGAGAGGAGCCCCTGGCAGGGGAAGATGAGGACAGTTACACTAATGTGCAATATATGTTACAGAGGAGTAACAGGCAAGATTTCTGCACTTTACATTAGGTAAATCACATGATTGGCTGGCACAGGAGGCTGGCAGGTGGGGGAAAGTCTGGGAGTTCACAGGGAAGGAAGAATCACTCCTGAGGGCCGTGTAGTTTGTAGGGGGATGCTACTTCCTAGAGCGGAGGGGTTGCTCTTGTGTGTTGGCCAAGCTCTTTGCACACCCCAGGTGCTTCAGCTCTCCCCGCTGTCTCCTGCTGCCATCATCTCCTCCATTTCAAAGTCCCTGCAACTCCCCTCACTCCTCCACCAACCAACCAAACACTTTATGCTCTACAATTCTCCCTACCAGGTATTCAGTACACACCCCTATTCCCTTTCCCTCTCCAAACGAGGAGCCATGTCTCTCCCCTGCTACATATAACAGCAGTGCCATCATGCTGTGTGTGCAGACTCACAAGCAGGGCAGTGAGGCTTCTGAGTGACCGTTTCATGTTGTAATAGAAATGGACCCCAGAGGGAAGCCATGGTAGGGGGAAGCTGGCTGAGAAGACAGGACCTCATGACAGAGAAGGGTATTACTGGCAGGGAGGGCAATGAGGGGAATAGTCTCAAGCCATGGCACAAGAAGGAGGCACAGAGGATTCAGGGGCACACAGGCAGGAAGGGAGAGGAGATGGAGGATGAGCTGAATGCAGGCACTGGGCACCACATTAGGGAGGGCAGCTCAGGAACAGACGTGCCAAGCAGCACATTCGTAAAGCCACAGGCCATGTGAGGCCAGGCCTCCTCCTCTAGCTTCTCTGGGAGCTGGGGCCAGCACTGCAGCAGGGATTGATGTCCTGTCAGCTCTACTTAGCACGGCTGTCGCTCTGCAATGGGAGTCGGTGACCTCGATCATGCGATAGGTTTGTTTGTGGCTTCAGAAGCCTGGGATGAAATTGCTTGGAAAGCAACCTCCAGCTGTGCACGTGCCCTTGCAGTTGTCACATAGTCTGGAACGTGCCCTTCTGTGTCTGGTCCCCCTGTCCCTCCCGGTCCCCTGCATTCTCTTGTTCTCCATCCCTGCAACGTGTCTGCCCTGCCTCCCCCTAGCCCCCAGATATAATCCAAAAGTTAAAAATGTTACTATCCTCTGGGGAATGAGGATGCCTCTGTCCCTTCCACATGCCTTCCTTGTGAGGTGAATATCCATTCTAAAGGTTTCTTCATGACGTTGTGCTCTCGTACATCAATATTTCTGTTAGATTCATAGATTCATAGATGCTAGGGTCGGAAGGGACCTCAATAGATCATCTAGTCCGACCCCCTGCATAGGCAGGAAAGAGTGCTGGGTCTAGATGACCCCAGCTAAATACTCATCTAACCTCCTCTTGAAGACCCCCAGGGTAGGGGAGAGCACCACCTCCGTTGGGAGCCCGTTCCAGACCTTGGCCACTCTAACTGTGAAGAAGTTCTTCCTACTGTCCAATCTAAATCTGCTCTCTGCTAGCTTGTGGCCATTATTTCTTGTAACCCCCAGGAGCGCCTTGGTGAATAAATACTCACCAATTCCCTTCTGTGCCCCCGTGATGAACTTATAGGCAGCCACAAGGTCGCCTCTCAACCTTCTCTTGCGGAGGCTGAATAGATCCAGTTTCTCTAGTCTCTCCTCGTAAGGCTTGGTCTGTAGGCCTTTAACCATATGAGTGGCCCTTCTCTGGACCCTCTCCAGGTTATCCGCATCCCTCTTGAAGTGTGGCGCCCAGAATTGCACGCAGTACTCCAACTGCGGTCTGACCAGCGCCCGATAGAGGGGAAGTATCACCTCCTTGGACCTATTCGTCATGCATCTGCTGATGCACGATAAAGTGCCATTGGCTTTTCTGATGGCTTCGTCACACTGCCGACTCATGTTCATCTTGGAGTCCACTAGGACTCCAAGATCCCTTTCCACTTCCGTGCCACCCAGCAGGTCATTCCCTAGGCTGTAGGTGTGCTGGACATTTTTCCTCCCTAGGTGCAGCACTTTGTATTTCTCCTTGTTGAACTGCATTCTGTTGTTTTCTGCCCACTTGTCCAACCTGTCCAGGTCTGCTTGCAGCTGTTCCCTACCCTCCGGCGTGTCCACTTCTCCCCATAGCTTTGTGTCATCTGCAAACTTGGACGGAGTACATTTCACTCCCTCGTCCAAGTCGCTGATGAAGACATGAAAGAGTATCGGTCCAAGGACCGAGCCCTGCGGGACCCCACTGCCCACACCCTTCCAGGTCGAAACCAACCCATCTACCACGACTCTCTGGGTGCGACCCTCCAGCCAATTCGCCACCCACCGGACTGTGTAGTCATCCAAGTCACAGCCTCTTAACTTGTTCACTGGTATGGGGTGGGATACCGTATCGAAGGCCTTCCTGAAGTCCAAGTATACAACATCCACCCCTCCTCCTGTATCCAGGCGTTTCGTAACCTGGTCATAAAAAGAAACTAGATTGGTCAGGCACGATCTGCCTGCCACGAACCCGTGCTGGTTTCCCCTCAGCATAATTTGTCCTGCCGGGCTCTCTCAAATGTGAGCCTTGATAATTTTTTCAAAGACTTTGCCAAGGATGGAGGTGAGACTGACTGGCCTATAGTTGCCCGGGTCCTCCTTCCTCCCCTTCTTGAAAATGGGGACCACATTGGCCCTTTTCCAGTCCTCCGGGACTTGGCCCGTGCGCCACGAGCGTTCAAATATTCCCGCCAGTGGCTCTGCAATGATGTCAGCCAGTGCCTTCAGCACCCTCGGATGGAGCTCATCCGGGCCTGCCGACTTAAACGCATCCAGTTCTTCCAAGTGACTCTGCACCATCTCAGGGTCGTTAGGTTAATAAAGGCCAAGTGTTTTCTTCTCCTCTTCCTTGCCTGGAGAAGCTGTGTGCTCCCGTAGAAAGCCACAGAGCCGGGAGTCAGGAGATTTCTGTTCCATTCCCTATTCTTCTGCTGATTCTCTAAGTGACTGTGGTCACCAAGTTTCTCTATGCCTTTGTGTCCCAGTCTGTAAAAAGCATGATACTTACTCTTCTTTGTAAAGCACCTTTGGAATCTATGCATGAACAGTTCTCCATATAAGAGTCAAATATTTGGCTGTGATAGTCTTATTGTAAATTGTCTACGCCTAACAGACTCCCAGCTCTAAGTGTCTTCTGCTCTGCATAGGTTATTAGATTTCACAGGGAAAATCCACAAAGGAAAGAATATTTTTAATTGGCAGTTGTAGGTGCCCTGAGGGTTTTTTTAGCAAGTATCCTAAGAGATTTTGCTCCATTAGACGTCACAGGGTACGTCTACGCGTGCGCTTTAACGTGTAGTAGCCTGTTCTACTGCACAGTAAAGCATCGCATCAAAAACAGTGCTAATATGCTAATGCACAGTAGAATTAGTCTACTATGCATTAAGCATCACTAAAAAGGCATGTGCTTTTGCTACTGCGCATTAGGGCAGCCTAATGCGCCTCGATGTACTACCTTATATTAGAAGTACTAAATCTAATGTGCAGTAGCAAATACGCCTTAACGAACATGTAGACGTGCCCACATTGTGCTTTGTATTCCTACTGTGGGGAGAAGTAAATGAATAACTGCCCATGCCACCCTTATTTTGATGGTATTTCCAGAAACACAAGATTTTTTTGAGACTGAGGAAATTACTACAAGCCTAATTACCTTGCATATAAGTCCTTTTGCTTGTTGTGCAGTCAAAACTGTGTCCTTCTGTCTCTTACTGCCTTCCTCCTTGGTTATCTTCACATACATCAATGCAAATGTACTGTGTAGGTTCAGTACCACCACTCAGTTTACTCCCTTGTATGAACGGCGCGTGCCTTCGGCTGCTGGTGGGGCAAGGCTGCACTGGTGATGGCAGGAGTGCAGTGGCAGCAAGTGCAGAGCTCCTGCAGATGCCACCAGCATGGTCAGCGGTGGGAGGGAGGGGGTGGTGACCAGCCACAGGTGCCGCCAGCAGTGTCAGCAGCAGCCAGGGACGATCGTGGATCGCCCGCAGGTGCCGGCGGCGGCGGGGTGGCGAGCAGTGACCACCCACAGGTGCCACTGACAGTGTCATTGGTACCTTTTTGCAGGGGGTGCACTGCCACGCTCAGGGGGTACACGTGCACCCGCGTGTACCCCCTACATGTTGCCCCTGCTCCCCTGTGTTATACCTGAGCAGCTGATGCGTGCTGAGCGGAGTGGCCTCAGAGCAGTTGTTCTCGACCTTTTATAAACTCAAGGCACTCCACAGAAGATGCTGGCTCTTATTTTTCTGTCATCCAAAAATAGTGAAAACTAATTGAGCAGCTTTGCTGTTGCAAAAAACTCAGAAAGCCCAAAAAAGATTAGAGTGTTTTTAACTTTGTGGATTCCTGTTTGAAATCTCTGGGTTTAGCTTGTGAATTATGTTTGCACACTTACTTAACAGTGTTAACATTGCATGTGACCCTGTGACACCCTTGAAAGGGTCTTAGTGCACCCCAGGGTGCCATGGCATCCTGATTGAGAATCACTGCCTTAGAGGAGGGTACTTGAGGACTGTGGTTTTCATAATATGGTCATACTCATTGTTTTTCAATAGAGCTTCCTTGTCACATGGACCAAAGGATTCAAATCCAGTGGTGTGGAGGGGAAGGATGTTGTTTCCATGCTACGTAAAGCCATCAAGAAACGAGGGGTAAGCAAAACCCAGGCTCTTGGCTCACAAGGTGTTGGGGAGGACTTGCTCAGCTGGGGATGCTCTGTCCAGCTTTGAAACAAGATTCTCTTGCTTCTGGCTTTGATTTAGCTTTGAGATCATGGTCCATGCACAGGCCATCCTGCAGGTGGAAAGCATCACATTTCAAGGTGTAGGTATAGAGGTTCTCAACCCACTAAGGTGGGTGCGCATGGTTTCAAAACCAAGATACCCAAGGGCAAGTCATTATACAAGTGCAGTTAAGGGGCTGTAGGATCGCCATCAGCCAATTGGTGCAAGATAATAGTCCTCTAGGAGAAGAGGAAGAGGAAGTTATTGGGTTGCAGCTTGTTGGCCAAGCTCTCAATCCAACAATTCACTTTCTCATGCTTACACCTTGCTGTTTCATTACATGGATATGCTGCAGGCTCCATTCACTGCTGAGAAAGTAGGTGTACACAAAGAACTATTGTAGTGCTGAGGTTACTCTTTTTTCAGTGATGTAGGGATCATATCATTGATCTCTGATAATCTAAGGGAATGCTTCCATCTAACAAATTGTCTTTAGGAAACCTTACATTGTCTGAGACTCAATAGTGCCATGCAGGCCATTAGCAAACGTGCAGTTCTAACAGACCCTGCACTGAAACGAAAGGTGGAGCTGCTTGCTGGCCATCTTTCCTGTCTCATCCAACATTGCCCCCACTGAAAGAGCCCAGATTTCCTCAACTGGATCTTGCAGAGCCAAGATTTCGTAACATAGCACTGACCAAGATTTCCATTGCCCTCTACCACTCCCAGCTTTTGAGGCATGAGAGAACTGTAGACTGATTAGCTGTGAGCATGCCTTGATACTGTCCAGAAAGTTTATTACATACGTTTTAAGTCTTCTTTCATGTATCTTCTCCTTTAGGTCTCTACAAACACTTAGAGCCAGGGTGGCCACTTAACAGAAGTCTAGACATGTTCTGTGTTATGGCTCACTGAGCTCACAGGGATGCTGTGATCTGCAGCCAGTGCTTGTGCAACACTGAAATTACAAAAGCTCTATCAAAGTGATCTGTATTAATGATAAAGCTAGTAGGTAGCTTGTCCATCTACCCTTACATTAGGGGCAATTGAGTGAGTTCAGTCCCACTTGGGCTATGGTTTTCAGAAGTAGCAGATTTTTTTTCCAGGAAGTGCTATGTATCTGCCCTCTGGAATCAGTCCCCTTTCTAGTGTCTCCAGTTGTGTACTGGAAATCATTAGTCACTTCTTAAAACCTCTGCCCAAATGAGACTTGAATATTTATTGACAGCAAGCCAAATTCTTGGCCTTGGAGCTTTTTTTGTCCTGACTTCTAGCTAAAACATTGCTCCCTCACCAGTCAGTCCAGGCTAGAAGTGGAAAGTTATTGTCAAATGTGACATCACAGGCTGGCTTTTTCCTCTCAGGATTTTGACATAGACATCGTTGCTGTGGTGAACGACACTGTTGGGACAATGATGACTTGTGGCTATGATGATCACAACTGCGAGATTGGGCTTATTGTTGGTAAGATGCAATGCAGATTCCAGCTGAGTGGGTGGAAGGAAGATGAAGGAGTATTTATCTAACTTGAGCATCACAGTCTGGGCCAGAATCTGCAAGGTGTTGAATGCCCTGAATTGACCATAATAAAGTTTGTGGTCCTTGCAAATTTAAGGATCTGAAAGAACAGAGCAGAACAACCTTTAGTTTTTACAAATCATGTTGGCTAAGGTCTGTTTTCTTAAAAATCAAAGCAAGGAGCAGTTTGTATTTGAGACAATTAATCTCCCTGTTGAAGGGTGTGAGGTTGCTGCCTACCACCATGGTGTCGAAGCACGTACAGTATTCAAACGGAGAGCAGTGACGACAACTATACTTGGGAAGGGCTGGCTTTGTTGCTTTAACACTGGCCTATTCCAGTCTTAAGCTTTCCAATTTCTTCCATGGATCTGCTAGCCAAGCACATTTAGTCAGGTTTATGCAAACACAAACATAGGCACACTAATTAAAAATACATTAATAATGGGGTAGCATTTTCAGAACACCTTGAATTGACCAGGAGCTGACGGGACACACATGTCTGAATGACCAATGTGCTTCTGAAGAATTTTTCCAAATTTGTAACACCTCCCAAAATAATTGCTACTCTGTTCCAGCATATCTTCCTTGTTATGGTGCTAACATGCAGACAACCTCTTCACTGTAGTATTTTGAACTTTCTTCCATAAGAATTAGACTCTGCATTCACTTGTTTTTTTTCTACTGACAACACCAGAAAGAGGCAAACTTTTAGCACAGCAAATGAACAAAATATATTAGTCCTTCCTTCACACTGTACTGAAATGTTTTATATGTTTAACACTAGAAAGTGTTCAGCTGTTGAAGTGGCCATGTTAATCCTCAGGACAGAGAGAACAGTAGTTCCAGCTCAGACATAGACTAGGATGACATCCTGCCATGTGGCACAAGTTTGCAGGAGCGTGGCATCTTGGATGAAGCAAGATGCTGTGACAACACACACGTGCTGCAGCTTTTTGCAATATTGGTGTAAACACACTGAGCTTGAGTTGGTGGATTTGGAGTGTAACAATAAACGCGTAACTGGGGAAGCCACGCTTATAGCCAATTATCCATCCCATGTGTGTAAGTGGCTAGGAAATTTAATTAACCTTTAAACACTGCTGCCAGACCATGTTAACGTTATATCCATTGGTGACACTATCATCGACTTCGTCACAAAAAGGGCATTCCCTTAGCACTTCATTCACCTGAACTGGAAGGAACTTGGATCCCAGGATTAATTTCAGTGTGAGACAGGGCAGAGAAATACAGTTCAGGTGAAATTTAGGCCCCAAATTCAGGCACTCTGATTTAAGAAAAATGATCTGCATAAATGTCCAACATTTTAAAAGGCCAGAAACAGTCCAACATTTTAAAAGGCCAGAAACACCTTCTTGCTCAATTTAGAAAATAAATGTCTTCATAATACAGTTTGTGAGTCCCTTTTCTGAGTTCACTGAAGTGGTAGATCTGGAATTGCCAAGAAATGATTTATTTGTAACAGGATGGTAGGTTCCAGAAATGAGCCGGGGACTCTATTCACATATGTGCAATTTGAAAAGCTTTCAGCTGAGATACAAAAACCATAAAAGGTATATAGATATGGAGGATCCTGTAGTGTGAAAGAGGTGGCTGCTCATCCTCTCTTGTCTTGTTTTGTGTAGGCACTGGTACCAATGCGTGTTACATGGAGGAAATGAGACACATCGACTTGGTGGAAGGGGATGAGGGGCGGATGTGCATCAACATGGAGTGGGGTGCTTTCGGTGACGACGGGGTGCTGAATGACATCAGGACAGAATTTGACCGTGAAATCGACATGGGCTCGCTCAACCCAGGCAAACAGTTGTAAGCAGATTCCTGGCTTTGGCTCAGTTGTAGGTTTTATTCTGCATTGTCTGTCCTCCCATTGTGAGGGTGTTAGGGAGAGGAAGAGGTCAGGCCAGTTAACTAGGTTAGTGCATCCTGCAGGATATAGGCTAGACCAGTGGCCCTCAAACTTTTTGGGGTCATGTCCCCCATTTTCAGTTTGCATGGCTGCATACTCCTCTGACTCCAAGGTATGGGGAATGAAAAAGTCATGTCTATATCACTACAACTGTGCTATAGCCTCTCCAAGATGTTGGGGGTACTGTATAATTGTTCTGGGCTGGTACTGTAGAACTGTACTGTAGAATTAATTGTTTCTTCTTCCTTTCCCTCCATGTCTCTTTTCCCTTTCCCTGTTTCTGCTGGGCCCATTCCTTCCTCTCACGTTCCCTCTAAAACAATGGATTTTTTTTGAGCTTTCATTTGCGGATCTCTCAAAAATTTTGGATGGAGGTGTGGACCCTTGTAAATGTGGGTATTCACATACTTCTGATTGATCGTAGTCATCTTTCACAGGCCTCTTAGACATAGTCTGCAGATGCCCAGGGGTCTGTGGACCACAGGTTGAAAACCACTGCTCTAGAAGTCCACCACATCTCCCAGGTGTGCATGTACTTCTGTTTTAAAACACTGGGTTAGACTAAGGCAAGCTAGGACTGTGGACACATTTTGGAAGGTATTTCTGAGTTAAGGGCCAAGAACTCATTTTGAGTCATTTGGTTTCTAATGAATGAAATGACTTGCTTATTGCTGGTTTCTCCCAGCTAAGGCAGTAATCATCAAACAAAGGCAAATGGTGCCATCTAGCGTTCCTATCATCACTGCAACCAAACCCGGTGATTTTTGTGAGATTGTGTGCCCCTCACCCCTGAGTAGGCTGATACTGCTGTGATAGCTGTGAACTTGGCCTTGGTGGCTGAAGCTCTACTCTTGCAGAGCTCGTAAGCAATCATGAGGCTGTTGCAAAGCTGCTGCAGACCTCGAGGTCTTGTTGCCTTTCTGAAATCTGGATCTCCCTTATGCCCCTTGCCCCCACGGTCTTTTCAGCAAAGGTTTAAACTGTCCGCCATGCTTTGAAATAATAGCTAGGTTCACGTGTGTGGGAAACCCCAGGTGCTTTGCAATAATTTGATTCGTGAAATGAGCAAATTGTGCTAGTCGGCTCCAGAGAGTCTTTTATTTTTATTGGACACTAACTCAGATGCTGACATGGGCATCTGCATGCCCTGGGGCAAACTTTTCTGCCCTCTTTTGCTGGCACAGTAATCTTCAGTGGGCTTCAGTGCCACCTGCACGTGATAGGCTGCCCTTGGTCACAGGCTGAGGTGCAGACCTTGTCCTCTTAGTGGTGCAGCCTAGATGCAGCCACCACAGCAGAACAAACCTTTCACTTAACCTCTCTGCAGGTTTGAAAAGATGATCAGCGGCATGTACATGGGGGAGCTGGTCAGGCTCATTCTGGTGAAAATGGCCAAGGAAGAGCTGCTGTTCGGTGGGCGCCTCACCCCTGACTTGCTCACAACGGGACACTTCGAAACCAGATACGTGTCTGCAATCGAAAAGTAAGTGGGGGAGAGCCTGGTGTCTGGGTCTAAACTCAAGGGCCAGTGGGTTGGAGGGGATTCCCTCCTTCCCCAGCCCCAAACTTGGAGGAGAGGGCACACCCTGCTCTTCCAAAGCTGGTGTGGGGGGGGAAAAGGACTGGAGAGTCATTGATGAGAGAGACATTTTTGGGACCCCATGTGATAGGATTGTGGGTTGGCCTCACTTAGAATTGGTGGTTCAAGGGGTAATAAGTGGGACCAGCTGGGAAACCTGCCAGTTGGCCCAAGGAAATGAGGTATTCCTCAGTTGCCGCTTTTGGGGGAGGTTGGGTGAGATGGTCTCTCTTTCTGAGATATCGTCTCACTCTTTCTGCAAGGAAGCTACAGCATGAACATCAATCTCTGCAGTAGAAGTGCTCCTTCTGTCCCATTTCTTGCAGTATGTTGGGAGGGGGAGAGTGCGGGGGTGGGGTTAGCTGTGGGCCTTGTGAAAACTGCTCTGCAAAGTGCTTTGGGATGCAGTAAGGGTTTTTTTTCAGGATGAAATTAAGGAGAAAGAGGAGGAAAGGAAGCAGCAGCAATTGGGAATTAAATTATTTGGCCAGTTCCTAGATAAATCAATGGGAATGGACTGAAATCTTTCTGGGGTAGGGGCTTGTTGTAGGATTTTAGCGGTATGGAGGCAAAACATTTGTGGGTGTAAATTGGTGTAGTCCAGTTTATGTGGAGGGAACGATGCTGGTGTACAGCTACTCAGGAAACCGACGGTCTCTCTTGTCCATTAGCTATTAAAGACAAGTGGGGTTTTTTAAGCTAGTTTTTGTAGAAGACCCGTGGCCTGACCTACTGCATAAATAAGTTAATGGCAAGGCTTTGGGTGACAGCACAGCACTTTGTATGATCTCAGCAGTAGCTTAAGGTATGCCAATGAACTCCTCTCTTTTTTTTTTTTTTCTTGTTCCTGGGACTACAGGGAGAAAGAAGGACTGCAAAAAGCCCATGAGGTCCTGACAAAGCTGGGGCTGGAGCCATCTCATGAGGACTGCATTGCCACCCACCGCATCTGCCAGATTGTCTCCACCCGCTCGGCGAACCTGTGTGCTGCCACCCTCGCTGCCGTGTTGCGGCGCATCAAGGAGAACAAGGGTGTGGAGAGGTTACGCTCCACTGTCGGTGTGGATGGCACGGTGTACAAGAAACACCCCCAGTAAGTCTCTGGGGGGACAGGTGGCTAGCTGCACGTTTGCAGTAAAATGGCTGCGTATGTGAGTGTGCATGCATGATAAAGTCCTCTTGCTATCCACAGCCCCAGGCAACAGCACAGGAGGTAAGGCACAAGCAAAGGCAGATCTTAAAACACACTCAAAGGAAGTGCCTGACTTGCAATAAGCTTCTAGGTTTCTCTTGAAAATCCTGAGGGTGCAGCTTGAGGGTTCTCCAATGTGCTAAGCTAAGTGTGGCCTTGTAGGGCTGGCAGTGGCTTAGGAGTCTTAAGGCCCAACATCCAATCCTGCCCATGAATCTTGGTTTCTGCTTCCTGGGGTGATGCGAGGGTTGGGAGGGCTGCTTTGAGGTGCCTGAAATCTCCAGGGGGGCACAGTGCACAGTTGCTGGGAAAGGCATTCCAAAATTGTCCACCCATAAAGTGTTGGGCCTGGTGTCACCCCAGCCTCTCTGCCCCCTTGCAGGTTTGCTCGACGCCTGCACAAGATGGTGCGGAAGCTGCTACCAGACTGTGACATCCGGTTCATCCGGTCAGAAGACGGGAGTGGCAAAGGAGCTGCCATGGTCACCGCGGTGGCTTACAGACTTGCAGCCCAGCATAAGGCCAGGCAGAAGACCCTGGAAGCGCTGAAACTGAGCCAGGAACAGCTTTTGGAAGTGAAGAAGAGGATGAGGGTAGAGATGGAGAGGGGCCTGAGGAAGGAGACGCACCCAGAGGCCACGGTGAAAATGCTGCCCACTTACGTGTGTTCCACTCCGGATGGAACAGGTAACGCTCCCTGTGTGCGAACAGAAAGGCAGAGGTTTCATTGTGAGCCTCCCCTGCTTGGGTTTTAAGAGTTAGACTGGCTTTCCATTCTCTCCTCTAGCCCAGTCAAGCTTGGTTACAAAGTGGGATCTCAAGACATCCTGGGCATTAACGAACACTCCTTAAAGTCTTTGAGGAAATGAGCTTTGGGGTCTTAAGGGGTTGTCACCTCATGCTTTTGTTCTTGTACTGGACATGTGCTCATATCTGATTTCATTTGAGGTCTTCAAGGCAAATTCTGAAGGGAAGGAAGTGCTTGACTAACATTAGAGACATGGTAGTCCGAGAGGGTGGGTGGTGGACAAGGACTTGAGAGACCTGTTTCCAGCTGTGCCACTCACTTCCTATATGGATTTGCTCACTTTCCCTTGCTGGGTTCCCTTCCAGGCCTTGCCTAGTCTTTTTTGACAGGAAGGTCTTTGAGGCAGGGACTATCTCCTATGTGTTGGTCCTTGTCTACTTCAATTGAGCCTCATCTCAGTCAGGGACCCCAGGCATGATTGCAGTGCCAGTGTGGCAGATGGAGACCTGGCACTCTTGTATTTCACTCTGGATTTACAGAAGAGGCAAGCCCAGAGGACTGAATCTACCCACACTTCTCAGGCTCCCACAACTTTTATTTCCATGATGCTGGAATTCATCCTGCCATCCTCTCTTTCCTCCCTATTGCTCTGCCTCCCTCTTTTCAGGACAGATGGAGGCTCCTGCTTGTACCGGTCACTGTGGTTGGCAGAGTGGAATTGGGCCTATCCTTGGGATAGACGTATCATTTGTTGGAGGCTGCTGTGGATGGTATTAATAACTGCTTTCATGTGGGTTTCAGAAAAAGGAGACTTCCTGGCTCTGGACCTCGGGGGAACTAATTTCCGGGTGCTGCTGGTGCGTGTGCGAAATGGTATGAGGCGTGGTGTTGAAATGCACAATAAGATCTACTCCATCCCACAGGAGATTATGCAAGGGACAGGAGAGGAGGTGAGTCAGTTTTAGGCTTGGGATTTCATTGGAGATATGGGATGCCCAGCCCCACCCTGCCCCATCCTGGACTCAAACACTTGCTGATTTTTTCGAGCTGAGTTTTCCTGAATCTGGACTTCGTGTTTCTTCATCTGCTGTCTTTCAGTTTCTCTCCTCCTCCCTCTGAGCTCAGTGCTCAGGATCAAACCTTGAATGACTGTTCTAAACTGTAGCCATAAGACCTGTCTATAATGCCACTGTTGAATTAGCAACCGGAGTAGGAAGATCTCAAGGGAGATGGTGGCTTTTTTAGGATTTTTATTTTCACTACTGCATTATCCAATTGAGCTGAAGTTCTAACTAGTTAAACAGAATCAACTTTTATGTAATGCCAACAAGATTTTCATGCTTATTGGGTGGCCTGGCACGTAATCAAGTGTTACATGCCTACTAAAACAGCTTCCTCTTGGCTTTCTGTGCACAGCTCTTCGACCACATCGTCCACTGCATTTCTGACTTCCTGGAATACATGGGAATGAAGGGAGTGTCACTTCCCCTGGGATTCACGGGAAAGGAACTGGATTTGTTGTGGGTTAATATTTCAACATACTGTGAACAAAGAGCTGTTCACTGTAGATATTTTGGTAAGCCTCTAATAGAGCTGACTGAGATACTATTAGGATGGCTTTTCTAAGGATACATTTGGACCCAAGGTGGCTATTGGTGCCTCCCACTGTGTTGCTGATTCATAGTACTGAAACAACAAAAAAGACAAAGTAATGTTTAAAATCCATGAGAACAATACCTGTCCTGAAAACATGAGAAATTCTGCTATCCTATTCTTAGCACTTTCTATTTAAAACACTGTTCAGGCCAGTTGGTGTCTTTATATCTTCTTGCTATTAATGGGTGAAACAATTACTTAAGTTTTTAACATATTGACCTAGAACAAGACTTTTTTACCAATGGCATACGAGTGTCTAACTTGACATCCTAAAGAGGCTTGATTTTAAGAAAATACTGAGGACCTGCCCTCTCTTAAGATCTGTCAGACACTTAAAATTACTAGTTGGTTTTAAACTTTGGCCATGTTACTTTAGCAGTGCACATAAATTGATGCATCTATAAGAAAACTCTTTCTAGAGCAGATGATAGAGTTCTATAAGTCTTTTCTTGTTGCTAACTATCAACAATCTCTTTTTCCTGATGCTCTATTGTATTTTTAAAAATTATTATTATTTTGCTTTTAGGGGATACTTTTGAAATGGACAAAAGGCTTCAATGCCAGTGGATGTGAAGGAGAAGACGTGGTGAATCTGTTGAAAGAAGCGATCCACAGGAGAGAGGTGAATATCTGTAGGACAAGCCCTCGAAAGGAAAGCGGATTTGTGACTAGTCCCACAACTAATCTAGTGCTGTTTGGAAAGTCCAGTTGGAGTGTAAAAGGAAACGAGTTTCTTTAAGCATTGGGTTCGGTGAATGTCTAACTGTATAACACTCACTATATTGTGGTCATTAAGACCTCCAGAGCAAATGGTTCGACCTTGGAGAGCTTGAATTAGATCAATAATTTCCCTTGCTGGTAGTTGTAGCTGATTGTCTTACCTGCTGCTGTGAATTGGAGGGACTGTAACACCCCAAAAAACAGTGCTAGGCAAATGTCCTAAACTTGCAGGTTCAAGTCTCAGCAGCAGCATTCCAGTACTTTTACCTGCCAGTGTAAATGAGTTGTTATGTGCCATTTTACCTGGCTTTGGATATGCCATATGAGATGCATTTTTTACAATGTTTAGATCTTTAAATGGACAGTACTGTATAAGCACTTACTGAAGCACTTGGAGATTCTGGGGAGGGGGCTTCTTAGATGGGGAGACTTTGACAAGTTGGGTCCATTCTGCTATACAGTTGCTCAGATAGATGGAGTTACCATGAATGCAAGAGTGAAAGGCAGTGTAAGCAGTGGTGTTCTTCCAGAGTAACACATGATGGCCCTCTCATCCTCAGGAGTTTGACCTGGACGTGGTGGCAGTGGTGAACGATACTGTAGGCACCATGATGACCTGTGGTTATGAAGATCCTTATTGTGAAGTTGGGCTCATAGTTGGTAAGAACTAAAAATTATTGCAAACACACCCAGTTCATCCCCCTCCCCAATCCATACTCTTGATTCTGTGCATGCCCTGCATCTTTCCCCCTTTTCCCAGTGACTGGAAAATGTTAAATATTTGATGTTTCAGAGGAAAAAACCCCCACGTATTTCTACAATGCTGTCACAGGTACTAACAAAACACTTTATTTTTTCTAAGCAAACCTGTATTGAAATTCATTCGTTTCCACAAAAAACTTTTGATCGTGATGGAATGGTGTTTCCCAGTGGGAAAAATCATTTCATCAGTAGATTCTTGAGTAATCTTTAGTGTGGCAAAATATCATGGCAACATTAGTAATACATGTGTGAGTACATGCTACAGAGGGTGTAGCTGCCTTCTGAATAAGGTGTTATTATCAGCATTTGGGATAGAGCCCTCTTCCCCTGAGGCTGCAAATCTGCATTAGCTGTCAAGAGCAGCCAAGCTTTCCTTTTCCAACCATGTTTGCTTTTCCATCCATTCCCCTGAAAGCCTAAGATGTTTCCTGTAAGTTTTAGATCTTCCTGGTCCTTGGTTTCACAGGCACAGGAAGCAATGCCTGCTACATGGAAGAAATGAGGAACGTGGAGCTGGTGGAAGGAGAGGAGGGCAGGATGTGTGTGAACATGGAGTGGGGGGCGTTTGGAGATAACGGCTGCTTAGATGATTTCTGGACGGAGTTTGATGTGGCGGTGGATGAACATTCCCTGAATCCTGGGAAACAAAGGTGTGTGCTGCTGCTGGAGTTTACCATCCCCTCGTTCCCCTCCTGGCAAAATGTTGTGTTCCCAGCGTACAGGGAAGACTTGGTTGCATCCTTCTCACTACCTTCCAGGGCCCAACCTTGTTCTCACTTAAGTCAATGGCAAAGCAGCCATTGAATTCCAGGTGGCCAGGGCAAGGCCTGAACACACATGTGCTTTCCGCTTCTCTGTGCCCTAATTTCCCTTTTGGAAAGTAGATATCATGCTACAACCTCACAGGGATGCCGTCAGGTTTTAATATCTTGGGTCTGTAACTCGTATCTTGCTGCCTCCTTCCTAGGTTGTAGAGACTCAAGCCTGATGCAACTCTACCCCTGGGAAGAGAGAGTCCTGAGAGATGTGGGGTATTGAGAGCACAGCCTAAAATCCCTATACAAACCCTTCTTCAGACCCATTTGCTTCTTTCTCCACCCCATCCCCTCGCCCCCGGCAAGCATTTCAAGAGCTTGCACTGGGTAAGGCTCCCAGTCCTTGCTGGGCTGCTCAGGTGAGGCAGGTGTCACAGTCCAGCCTATGAACTGGTATTGCCAAATCATCCCTTGAATAGCTGCTGGTAATCTATTGACCTTGGCTTGGGGACTTGAGGGTCTTGCGGTCATTGCTGCATTCCATCCAGGGGAGGCAGAACTGGAAGCGCAGGCAAAGTTCAGCGTCTTGCCCGAGGTATAACAGAGATTCTGGCAGTTCTGGATTTGAACCCAGCTCCACTGAGTGGCAGTGCAGTGCCCTCGCTACTGCACTGTGATACTGAGGCTTGCCCTGTCCCCTCCAGGTTCGAGAAGATGATCAGTGGTATGTACCTAGGTGAGATTGTCCGAAATATCCTGATTGACTTCACCAAGCGGGGGCTGCTCTTCCGGGGACGCATCTCTGAAAGGCTGAAGACCCGGGGCATATTCGAGACAAAGTTCCTGTCTCAGATTGAGAGGTGAGCTCAAAAGGAAAAAGAGTGGGATGGGCTCAGACACCCACCTCTGTGCTAGTAAAGGGGCCTGAGACATAGCCAGCTTGTAAAGACCATTCCCAGTGTCTTTTCATCAACCAAGAGTGGCCAGCCCCTCTTGGCATTTGAACTCCTGCTGATTTCACACATGTATCCATGTAGGATCTCTCTCTCACTGAAAAACACCTGGTCAGGGTTCTCTTGCTGCAGGGTACTGCCTTACCTTTAATTTTCTTCTCTCCTTCCTTTGTTTGTTCTTCCTTTCTGAAGACATTGGGTAGATGTGACCCCAGGGAACCATTACTTCCCTTTTGGCACCCATGCTGGGGGAGGAGGGTGCTTTGGGATCATGGGGTAAAGAGTCTCTGATTCTTCGTTAGATCCCTGAGCTGATTGCTGTGTAGATGGAATCTGAGGATCCCTGATGGTGACAATGTGAATGTCGACTCACAGGACACAAGGAGACTGCGTGCCTTTTGTTAGCGATGGGAGGATGAACCCATATCTGGGATCAACACAGTGTTCCCTTGATTATCACTACCCTGGATCTAAACAAGCTACTGTTGAATGGGCCAGCTACTTTTGCGCTTACAATCGCTGGCTTTATCCTGAAATGACCGCTATGATTAGGATGTAAACCTAGCTATTACAGGGAGATCTGCAGAGTAAAACGGGAGGGTTTTTCAAAGGAACCAAAAGGATTTATGTACCCAAATCTCACTGAAATGCAACAGCACTCTTGTATCTAATTTGCTCAGGCCCCTTTAAAAATGCCAGCCTGAGTACAACATGGCCATTTTATTAAGCAACAGATCTGCCCTCCAGGAGGTAGAATTTAGTAATAAACATAAAATCATAGGGCTGGTGGGAACCTCCAGGCATCTAGTTTAGTTTCCAGCTCAAGGCAGCATCATCCTTGTCTAAACTATCCCAGACCAGTGTTTGTCTAACTTGCTTTTAAAAAATTCCAAGGATGGAGATTCCACCATCACCTCTAGGTAGTCTTTTCCAGTGCTAAACCACCCAGTAAAATAAAGGTTTTGCTCCCCGTAGCTAGGGCCAGCTCCACTCTGGGAGAGCAACCTGAAGTCTTTTCTTCCCTGTGCGTCATCCAGCAGAAATAGTCACTGAATTCCCATCGGTTGCAGCTTCCAGTCCAGTCCCTGTGAAAGCAGAGTTGGCCCATGTGCCACTGGAAGCAGATGCTGGCCTGCTGAAGCTTTTAGTGTAGTGATTGATGCCCATAAAGAAAGAAGTCCTGCTTCATCTCAGAGCCCAGACTGGAGTTATAGTTCAGAGCAGATCAGTACTTCCAAGGACATATAAAGCTTCTGTTCAGATGGTCTCATGGCTTCTACCACCACCTTCCAACCCTTTCAGGCTTCTAACACCTCTGTGTCTTTCCAGCGACTGCCTGGCCCTGCTGCAGGTCCGCTCCATCCTCCAGCACCTTGGCCTGGAGAGCACGTGTGACGACAGCATCATCGTGAAGGAGGTGTGCACTGTGGTGGCCCGGCGTGCTGCTCAGCTTTGCGGGGCTGGGATGGCAGCTGTGGTGGACAAAATTAGGGAGAACCGGCAACTGGACTTCCTCAAGGTCACCGTTGGCGTAGACGGGACACTCTACAAGCTGCATCCTCAGTAAGTTGGCTCATGTGAGCCCCTCCTTGGGGGCAGGGCATTCAACGTGCTCCAGGAGGAGGTAGCCCCTCAGATATGACAGGGAGGAATAGGGAGTAAAAGCCAAGGTAACAGTCAGAGCTGAGGTGGCATCCAAGTGATGGAAAAAGGCTTTTGGAGTGAGCTGAAATGCATTTGTTTTGTTCAGCTTGATCAAGATGAAAGATTTCACTTCAGATTGAAATGAGAAACATTCTTTCTGGGTTCTCTTTTTTTCCTTTTCCTCTATTTTCCTCCCTTCCTAGTGGAAGGGAGAGAAAAGTTGGGGAAGGACAAGGGGAGAGAAAAAGATGGAATTTTTTTTGTATCCCAAGGGCAATGAAGTGGAAGGTAGGGTAGAGACTCACTGATTTAGAGGCATGACGTTTCATAGGCAATTACCTAACATAAGAAATGAAGGAACTTACCTCATCAGATGTTATAGGATCAAAGAAAAGACAAGCTGGAAGGACCTCATAAAATCACCCAGTCCAGCCCCGCTGCACAAGGCAGGATCATCCCTGATTTAAACCATCCCAGCCAAGTGTCTGTCCAACCTGCTCTTGAAAATCTCTAAGGATGGAGAGTCCACAACTTCTCTAGGCAGCCTGCTGCAATTCTTGACCACCCTCATAGTCAAAACTTATTCCTAATCTCCAACCTAAATTTCCCCTGCCAGATTTTGAGGCCATTTCTTGTAGTACTGTGTGCTACAGCCACAGAGAAAAGCTATGTCCAAGTGAAGATCCTATATCTCTATGAAATTTTTCATTCACACACAAAAAAGAAAGATTCACAGATAGTTTCACATGGAAAATGTTTCTTTTCTTAGCTTGTTTCTTACCTTCTGCTGGGAATATTTCAGGATTTTCTTCACCTAGCCATTTACAAGAACACCAGAAGAAAATCAAGATTAGGCTGACTGTCTGGCGGGGGTGGGTCTTTCTGATCTGTCAGCCAGTAGAATATGGCAGTGATTGAAACACCTTTGGTTCGTCACTTTGTACTGACCTAAAAACAGGGCTAGGAAACACAGTGAAGGAACCAGCCTCACAGGTCCAGAATTTCTGTGACTGACTTTCATCTGTGTGGAGCTCTTGGTGTCCTGTACTGATGTGAAATATAAATGGATTGTGGCTGAGCTCAGGAAGGACCCTCCTTAGCCCCCAGATGGATTAGGATCAGGATCAGCTTTGAGGACACTTGGCTAAAAAGTTCAGGGAGGCTATCCCTGGATAGACAAGGAAGAAAGGAGAAGGTGCCTATTGTGCTCCTGGGCATCTCTCACACTGGAGACCCACTGAACTAATCCTGCCATCTCAGCCAGCATGAACCCACAAGAAGTGGTAGAAAGAGAGAGGGACCAGTGAATCTGCAGCTATATGGAACCGCCTGGCAGTTCTCATTTAGGAAGAGCAGATGCACAGACTTCAGGGGCTGCTTCTAGCCTGAGGTTGCCCTGGGGGCATGGAAAATCTCTGTTGGTGTGGGGAAGGGAGAGCTTCCCCTTCATCCTAGAGGAGTTCAGTAGTCTATAGTTTAAGTAGTCCGGACCAGGTTTACCCCTTTGGCTTTGCAAGAGGGTATCTAATGGAACCCGCACTAAGATAGCATGGCTTTCGGTCTCCATCAGCCAGTCCAAATGGAGCAGCATCAGTCTGCGCTTACTTCCAGCAACATCAGTCTGTGCTTCTGGACTCAGAGGTCCCAAGTTCAGCCCCTGTAGATGATTCATTTGGGTTGCAGATGCTGCAAGGAGTCTCCTTGCAGCTGAGGTCCCAGGCCCAGAGCAGAAACAGAGGTACTCACCTCCTTCTTCCTTCACCCACTGCAGCTTCGCCTCCATCATGCATGAAACAGTGAAGCAGCTGTCCCCGAAGTGCGAAGTGACCTTCCTCCAGTCAGAAGATGGCAGCGGTAAAGGTGCGGCGCTCATCACAGCAGTGGCGTGCCGGATCCGGGAGGCTGGGCAGCGATAAGAGGCGGCGGCTTGGGTTTTGCAACCAAACAACACAATGGACCCACTCCCCAACCCCATTCCTCCTCCCTGATGAGAGCAGACTCTTAGCTTTACTTGTTCTCATGAGAGTCCACCACCGAGAGCTGAGATGCTGTGTGTTCTGTACAAAGTGATTGTCTTAGGAGTTCTACTGCATGCCATAAAGCTACCTATCAAGTAAAGCTAACAGTGTCATTTGGCTGTGTACCTCCATCCCCAGTCCAAACCCCTTCTGTTCCACCTGCAGCCTATTTAAAATACTAAGCTTCCTCCTCCCAACCCCAATCTCGTTTGCTCCACAACCATAGAAGGATAATGCTAGAGTAATGAAGACACTGCATTGTCACTTTACAGTTCCTGGTATCTATTTACATATGTCCAAGACTTAGTGTCAGCACTCTAGAAAGCAAACCTCTTTAAGATTGGGCTAAAGACCTCCACTAGTCTTTTACCCTGATCAAGGCTGTTGTTATTTCCATGAAAGTCATGGTAACTCTTAAAAGCACAGGGTGCAGATGTCCAAATCCGCAACTGCAGGATACAAAGTATCTGTCCAGAGTGGTGTGTACTATTAAAGTACCTGCTGGAATCTGTCCAGAGTGGTGTGTACTATTAAAGTACCTGCTGGAATCGCGTTAAAGGTGCCACTTTGACTCGACTAGCAGAGCATGTGCCTGGAAATACTTGGGGACTCAGGGTATAGTCCCGCTTCCCAGCTTCTCTTCCCTCCCCAACTTTTAAATGTAGTAGTTGGAACGTGTGCCTGTCTGTGTTCACCCCATCAGAGGCCACTGATGCCCGCTAGTTGTGCATATGGTAATAGAAAAAACAAACCATCACCAAAGTAAACGGTGTCTCTTCCACAAATGTTTCAACAGTGTGTCTTCAATCTGTGTGGTGAGTTTAATTGTTTTTTGTCTGTGAAGTAGCTCTGAAATAAGTCACGTCTGGATTTATATGCTGTATTTATGTTTGGAGAGGTCTTATGTCTGTTCATGTATATAGTCATGGAAGGGGAATTATGTTGAGTAGTTGCTGATTTAATATTTTAATGCAGTTTAAGAAAACGGTACAGAGAACTTTTTTTTTTTTTAATTGAATATGATTTTCTTGGGGCAGATTGAAAAATGAGACTGAGATTTCTGAGGACAACCAGCAGTTCAGTCATTTCAGGTCCAGTATCCCCGGGGGGAAATGGAAATGTGAATGGAGAGGCTGGGACAAAGGGACTGGATACTGGAGTCTCTGACTCTATCAGTTGTTTGCCCGCATGAGTGCTGGGTGCTTGTGGCACTCGCCCTCACTGAAGTCACCAGGGGCTTTATCCTGCTCATGCTGAAGTCAGCTGCTAAAATGCCCATTGACCTCAGCTGGCATTTTACCATTGACTTCAAGGAATCAGGGTTTTGGGCCTGTTTCGCAGTAGCTTCAGCCTCACTTCTGCATAACTTCAAGCATGTGTGTAGTCCTTTGCAGTCAATACAAGTATGCACATGCTTGCTGGTAAGAACCTAGGTGTGTCTGCATATGTGTATGCAGGAGGTGGGGGGCATTAGGGAGAAAATAAGCATAATTTAAGATGGATTATATTTGCTAATTAATCCCTACAATTTCAACAGCCCTCTCCTTTCCAAATTGGCAGCCCCAGAGCTAACTGCAAGCTAACCCACACCCTCACATCTGCTTTTACAATGAGGAACAGATAATGATTTTACTGACAAAAGGCTCTGTGAAGGAACTAAATTTGCCATTTCTTTTACCCAAACCAGCAAATTTATATGGGGGAGCTGAAGGGGTGGGAATGACTATTTTCTGTAACTGTTTAATGTAAACTATCATGTGATCAGTGAGGTACAAACGATAACCTTCACCTGACTTTCAGCTGGGAGGATGTGGGGGGGGGGGGGTTGTGTTGTTTTGTTTTGTTTTTTGGGGGGGGTTGTATATTTTTATACTGCTAGAGGTAACTTCATTATCAAAATAATCTCTTCTGTGCAGTTTATAATTTTCAGAAGCACAATTTTAAAGCACACCACATTGCTCTTTCAGCATTTAAAAATGCTTATTTTTTATAAGCCTCAAGATGACAGTGTAGCAGAAAGAAAAATGAAAATCAAGGTGTATAGAATCAAGTGTAGTCAGTTTTTAGGAAAATTTAAATTAAAAAAAAAAAAGCAACTTTTAAAAAAATGCAACAAAGACCATTTAATCTAATACCAAGCAGTTGCGTGTCATTCTTTTACTAGTAAAATTAATATTTGTGTACTGAAATATTTTTTTAAACTCAAAGGATTATCCAGTTGTATCTCTTTTGAAATAATATTTCATAAGTAGCATGTTCTTATTTTTTAATACAGATGTCCATTTTCATTGCAAATGATGGGAACCTGTAAATGTACAAGCAGCAAAATTTTGTACTGAAAGCACTCTTAAAATCTCATTTAAAACAGAACTAGGTGAAGTGTTGGCTACCACACTGTACGAACCATATCTGAACTTTCTCCCAAATGGGAGAGAAACCCAACTGGGCTTGTAAGCTTGCTCATAAAAGCAGCAGGCTTGTAGCAAAGGTTGGCTCTGAACTTTGCAAAGTTTGGATCTGGAGTTTGTGGTTGAGGCACAATTCTCTCAGAAACACTGTCTGTACCAGCTCTCAGAGCTTCATGGTGATGCACTGGGTACACCGAAGTTAAGATGCATCCTTACGTTAACACTCACCTTCCTGCTCTGCCTCAGATGCATATCAGAAGCCAATGTATTCCCAGTTCACCTAGGATAAAAATTATACTTGAATCATACAAACCAGATGTAAACTGCATACATACCTGCAAGTCTGCTTGGGTGTATGGGATACTTGTGTCTGCATAGACTGTTTCCCTTCTTCACCTTAGGAGCACAATGCATGTACTTCTTTGTATCAGCAGATAGGACATCAGTTTGGGGAACTGTTGCTGTCTTAGCATAACTTCCTGTTTAGGAGCTAGAAGCACTCTAGTAAGACACTGTACATCATGCCAGGTTGTGAATGCAGTTCTTTCAAGGGGGCATTGGCCAGTTTCTGAACTGAGAATAATGTGAAATAACAAAGCGGGTTTGTCACTTCTAAGCCAGGAATGACAAAGGGCTGCTCCTCTCAAGTATATGGAAATGAAGAAAGGCATATCAGGTAGTATAGCTGGGCTTTGATCTAGTTGACTCTGGGCACTGCTCTGTCTCTTCTTCCAATGAGACTGTTTTGTAATGGATTTGTGATGGGGTATTTTTGTGTTTCCATTAAGATGTATTTTCTTTGTTCTCTTTGATGATCTAACCCAGCGTGGTTAGATGTTGCAGATAATAGAAAACCATCTTTCCTGCCTTAGCAATGATTTGCCTGTTCTGTTACCAAGGAGGGAATTTTCCTTTCACAAAAACATAAAACATTGAGCCGGCAGGAGAACGTTCTAATACGTCCTTGAAGAAGGATGAGCCAGGCCTGCTGCAAACTGCAGCAAATTGTTTGTGCAACTACCCAAGACGTGGTTCAAATCTGAGGCAGTACAGTTCAATGGGAAGGGCAGCAGGCATGGGAGCCAAAAACATGATAATTTTAGAGGTGCCGAACACTGTAGGTGTTCAGCCCCCCTGAACATTCAGCCTGTCATCTTTCTGTGCCTCAGTTTCCCCACCTGTCAAACGGGGATAAAAATGTTTCCCCTTTTATGCAAAACGCTTGGAGCACAATGGCTAGAGAGTGCTAGGTGGGAGGTAAGAAGTGATAATGTGTGAAAATGAGGTGATCCTTCATTGCAAGGGTCATGGTATGTTTGAGAGAGAGAGAAGTTATTTTCATATCCTTTCTCTAATCCCTACAAAAAGCCCTTGGCTTAGTGGAATATGGCTGGTCCAAAACAAAGGAAGTGCGTCTTATCGTGACTTCCAAGCAGGTTCTGTATGGGCAGAGGAGATATGATTTCAAGCCAAAGACTGTTCAGCTGCTAGCAGAAATGGTTGACTGTAGATTTCAGATGTTCTGTTATTTTTGTGTTTACAATATTTATTTTTAGTAATTTACTGCGATATATAGGATTCCTTATTTTTGTACTTTTCGTACTATTTTTCATAGTGTGGTGTTGTATTTTCAGCTTCCCTTTGGCATGATGACTTCTCCTAGTTGGATACAAATAAAACATTGTTTCCTGAGGCACAATTTTGATATGTTTGGATTTATTTCCCCCACCCCACCAACAAAAAACATATACCGTATTTCTTGCATACAACGCACACCTTCCCCCCACAAAAAAGCTGCTGGAAATTGCATTCTATGTAAGGATATATGGGAAGAGCTGTTTCTTCTGCTTACTGGTAAACATGAAAGTAAAATCTTCATGAGTCACAGGAAAAAGAACAAAGAGTGGGCTTTTCTCCCTTGCTGCTGCTACTCAAGGAAAGATCTTTTTTCCTCATTTTGCCTTTCAAAAACAAGGTATGTCTCTTATTCCAAGTTGCACTGTATGCAAGAAAATATGGTGTGTAAAAGTCCTAATTCCCTGCCAATGACCCACAAAAGACTTCATGGGCACAACCTTATCCCCAAACCTGATTCCCATGCAACAGGAGTTTTAATCTAATCCAGTCTTGCACAGAGGTCTAACTGGTTTGTGCTGGGACACCATAGTAGCATAGCCCCCACACCCAAGCAGGCTCCTTTGGTCCTGGAAACATATACAGGGCATGACAAGGAAGTGAAGGCTCCCGGCACATTAAGTATCAAGTTCTACTTGTGGACTTCTGATGTGAACAAAGGGACTCCATACTGCCTGCCTGGCACCTCTGCTCCATAATTCTCTGTATCCTTATTGGTCATTTTAATGTTAATAAAGAAAAAAGGGAAATGGGGTTTTTGCTCTGCTTCTCGCTTCTTTATGCAGTGTGCATGTGGCCTGCCCAAGAGGCCATGCATTCTCCTCCCCCAGCAAATTGCAATTCTCTCCTCTACTTGCCTAGAAATCCCAGTCCCCTCCATTTTGGAAGGTGCCCCAGGAGACGGGCTAGTCCAGCTGAAGGAGCTGGCATCTGGCTTCTCTTCCTAGTTTTGGCACTGACCAACTCAGGGACCATGCGTGAGTCACTTCTGCTGTCCGGGCTTCTGTTCCTCTTTTGTCTCATGTATATGAAGTAGTACCTGCCCCAAAAAGTTTACTGTCTTTTCCTGCAGCTCTGTCCTTGCACCTGGGACTGTGGAGCCTGTCTCTATTTTGCAGTTTCTAGTGCCTGTTTGGCCATACTAAGGAAGTGAAAATGATGAATGGTCTTACTCAGAGCATTGGAACATTTATTAGCAGCGATTTAATTCATAGGTTTTCAAGCTGGGGTCTACAGCCAGCTTTCTTCCTCTGCAAGTCACCTTGCATTGCGCTTTGCAAACCCTGGTAGAGAGGTAAGTGTTCATCTTTGCTTTTTTGCAGATGGGAAGTTTGATCGGTCTGCCTCAAAGTCATGGTCAGTGGAAGGAGAACCCACCATTCCAGCCAGCACGCAGCCTCCCGCAGGCATGGCAAAACAGGAAGCTTGGGACCAAAGGCTTCCTGGGATAACCTTGCTTGAAGGATGCACTGATGCTTTGTTTGGGCATAGCTTGCTCTGCAAATCCCAGAGAACAAGAGAACTGATGGCTTCCTGCAATACAGGTCATGTGTTGGGACTGCATTTGCTGTCTTGAGGTAATATAGCCCAGATTGGGTGATTGCTGTAGCGCACATAGCTGCATCTCTGTTCTTCATTCCCTCCTCTTGGCTTTATTATTTCCAGGGGCTTTTGGAAAGTCTCCTATGGCATGGTTCCATGTCCTAAGAGAGGGTCCAAAAGAGGGATACGCATATGGTTAGAGGTATGGAGAGCAGGCCATACAATGAGCAGCTGAGAGACATGGGTCTGTTCAGCCAGGAGAAGAGAAGACTCAGAGGGGACTTGGTGGCAGCCTATCAATATATAAAGGGCGCATACGAGGGCCTGGGAGAATGTCTGTTCATCAGGGCTCCCCAGGGGAAGATTAGGACTAATGGTCATAAATTGCTAGAAGACCACTTTAGATTAGACATAAGGAAAAACTTCTTTACAACTCGAGTGTCCAGGGTCTGGAATAGACCCCCCCCAGAAGTGGTATGATCACCTACTCTGGATATCTTCAAAAAACACCTGGATGCTCACTAGGGCTGTGTGAAATTTTGCCACCAGTTTTGTTTTGATGCTGTTTTGACCTGTTTCAAGGTGGAAACAGCAAAATCGAAGTGAAATAGATATGGTCGAAGAAGCCTTGAAACGAAACAAGGCAAGTCGAAACGTTTCACCCATAGGATATAATGGGGAAGGACAAAACAGCCTATAACTTTGTCATTTCTGGCCAGATTTGGAAAAAAAAACTTGCAGAAATGGTAGCCCCTTCTGAGGGCATAAAGCGTGCCAAGTTTCAAGAAGATAGATTTAAGGGGTTCAGAGAAACTGCACCCCAAACTCCTGAAAGCAAAACTCATGTCACGTGTATGTGTTAAGCCACAGTGGGGTCAAAACTGCAGGCTTGCTACCCCTGCGGAGGCCACAAAGCCTGCCACATTTCAAAGAGATAAGTGCAGGGGCTTGGGAAAACTGCACCTCAAGCTGTGGACAAGCAAAACTCGTGACATGGGTGACGCTGTGTGTGTTAAGTAAGGTGCGACAGGGTGACAGCTGCAGGCCTGCTAGCCCCTGCTGAGGCCACGATGCCTGCCAGCTGTTGAGGAGATCGGTGCAGGGGGGTTCTGGGGCCCTGCACCCTTAGCTGCTGACAGGCAAAACTCGTGTCATGGGTGCTTGTGCGACTGACTGTGTCTGTCTTGGGGCAGTTGATTGTCTGTATCGATTCTTTCCTCTCCTTAGTCCTGGTTTTGTAGGTGTTAATCCGTGCTTGTTAAGTCATTACGTAGTAGCTAGGTCCTGTGTATTGAGCTGGTCCCTGAGTGAATCATGATTAATTGGTAACTGGTAACTCAGTAGCTTAGCAGCCAGGCGTGTAGTAGTCTGTCCGTCCCCCTCACAACAGACAGTTGCACAAGCACCCATGTCACGAGTTTTGCTTGTCTGTAGGTTGCGGTGCAGTTTCCCCCAAACCTCTGCACCGATCTCCTTGAAATTTGGCAGGCTTGTGGCCTCAGCAGGGTCCACTACCCCTGCAGCTTTCACCCTACTGTGCCTTAACACACAGTGTCATCTATGCCATGAGTTTTGCCTGTCAGCAGCTTGAGGTGCAGTTTTCCCAACCCCCCTGCACCTATCTCCTTGAAACTTGGCATGCTTTGTGGCCTCAGCAGGGGCTACCATCCCTGCAGTTTTGACCCCGCTGTGGCTTAACACATACATGTGACATGAGTTTTGCTCTCAAGATTTTGGGGTGCAGTTTCTCCAAATCCCCTGCATCTATCTTCTTGAAACTTGGCATGCATCATGCTCTCAGAAGGGGCTACTATTCCTGCATGTTTCATCCAAATCTGGTCAGAAATAAAGTTATAGCCTGTTTCAACCTTCCCCCTTAAATCCTATGGGTGCAAGGTCAAAACAGGGTTGAAACGGGGAAATGTTTCGACTCAAAACAAAAGTCAAAACGAAACACAGTTCGGTCGAAACATCAAAACAGTAGTCAAAATGAAATGCTTCCGTTTCACACAGCCCTAATGCTCACCTTGCTGGGGTCATCTGACTCCAGCAGTCTTTCCTGCTCAAGCGCAGCAGGTCTGGACCTGATTATCTCAAGAGATCCCTTCCAGCCCCTAACATCTATGAATCTAAATACATGGCACCTTAGACTGAAGGAGTTTCCACATTCTTAATAAGCAGTTATCAATTTAATCTCCAAAGTGCTTATCTGCTATCTGTTCTGCTCATCTTGTGAGGAAGCTAAGGCAGAGGGAGTTGGTGACCTGTTGAAAGGCACCCGGTGAGGCTGGTAGAGTTGAACTCCAACCCAGATCTCCTGGGATCTTGTGGCTTCATTATAGTATCACCCTTCCTTCTTAGTAGGACTTGCAGTCTGGCAAAACAGGTCCTGATGCTGATCATTTCTGAACAGTTTCAGGCTCCCAGAGTGTTTTTCCTTCAGAAGGACCACTGATACAGCACGCTCTCAGGGCAAGAGTAGCTGCAGAGTTGCAGGTAAGACCCTGCACAAAAAAAAAGGGGAATATTGATCTAAGAATATCAGGGCAGAGCGTGCACAAAAACCTCTGGGACTGTCAAGGTCAACATAGAGCACACTGCACCTTGGTTTTGATGGCCTGATCTGAAATAGCCTAAACAGAGCAAAACTAGCTGGATCTGGATTTTTCAAACTGAGAAGGATGGAGTTTAATCCTACAGCAGTGTGGGGGCCAGGTATGTCAAAAGCCTGATGCTGAAACCACTTAGTAAACCACCCTGCCCACTGTTCCCTCCATCTCACCACATTCAGACTTAAATTAAGCAGAGTGTTAGCTTAGTTTTGATTCTTTCCTGTTAAAGGAGAAAGTTCAAATCGATTTGAAGGCTCTAGATCATTATTTTCACCTATAAGAGAAATAATTCCACCATAACTTAGTTGGTAGAATTAATCAAAGCTGTTTTACAGCTGTGATTAATACCTGACTACCTGTTTCATTAGTCAGAAGCCAGGTTTTTCCATCTTCCAGCCCTGTTTTATTAGTGTGCCTTCATTCAAGGTAGAGTGTTGTATACCAATTATTAAACATTGTGTAAACAGCATCCCAGTGTCTGAGCATGTAATTAGCCTTGAAAATTCCTCCTGGGATCTGCATGCTCAGAAGCAAGTATTCTTCACCAATAAATGCGATTAAATCTCACATCGTGACTACTACAGTCAAGAAAGACTTGTATTTTAGAACCACCTAGTGGGGGAAATGTATCTGGTTTTATTTCACATTGCTTTGCATTTGTGGTGTCTGTTATCAGTCTATAATGCATCTATCTACATTTCTTCTGGAAGGGGAAACTGGAGATTTTACTACTGTCAGCTCTTCAAGGCAATAACACCCTTCATTTTCCTTTTCAAACTAACATATGTTTTTATATTGGAATCTAACCTGCAATTTGAATTTTGCCTCACAATCAGAAAGTTTCAGGCCTCACTAAAAATATTTCAAAACTTCAAAATGCCAACACACTCTTTTTCCAGTTACCTTTCACCTGCAGGGTGGGTAACCCCTTTGAGTTCTGCAATATATGGCCTGCAAAGACATGAAACAGATTATGAATAGGATTTTCTGTTCAAGCCAAGAAACAGAGACATGATAAGCAACAGGATCTGAAAGAGAAAAAGAAAATCAGATTTGTTCCATGGGATTTATCTGAGGAGTTGGCGAAATGTTTGTGTTTGCAATGATGTTCGTTAAGTGGCTATTGATTTGGGGTGTACCTGATTTTTCAGTAAGTACTGAGCACTGCTGTGAGACACTTCAGTGGCACTGTGATTTGCATTCATATGGACAGCCATATCCGTGCAGTGATTTTGGTAGAAAAATCGCACCTTTTGCCACAACAGATAGAAAAACTGCATAGAGATGAGTGTGTGGGGTTTTCAGAATGGCTGAGCATCCCTAGCTCCTGTTGACTTCAGTAGGAAATCTATGTAGCTGCTATTTCTGAACAAAATCAAGCTATAGGCTCTGGTACGGCTTCCTGAAATGGAGACCCAGAGGCAAACGTTTGAACAGTGAATTTTATTTCCAGCCTGTCTGTTCTCTTTTATTTAAATATTTCCACATAATTTTAATAACTGGGGTGACAGTTTCTCCACCCTCTTAACTTCTGTCCTGCTAAACCCATGGTTCTCAACCGCCTTGGACTTGAGGCACCCCTTCATAACTTTTGTGAATTGTGTGACATCCAATTAAAAAAAATAACGTATATATTACAGTGCTTACTTCCTTACAGGGGGATTGGTCAGTGGAGATGGGGAGTCATCCAGACAGGGACAAACCTGAGCCTTCAAAGGGTCTGGAGGCACCTTAAGGTTGAGAATTGCTGTGCTAAACACACATACAAAAAAATCACAAATAACCGTTACAGATGTTGTCCTGCCTCCATTGCCAGAAAGCCCCAGCATCAATCAGATCAGGGTCCTTTTCAGCTGAACCAAGACACTAGGGTTAGACTAGATCACTTATTGAGGTCCCTTCCTGCCCTTTGTTTCTGAGACTCTATCATTCAGCCACTTGACTGCTTCCAGGTGGAGGAAAAGAAATGCAAAACTCTAAAACTCTTGGTTCAGAGACAACACCTTCCATTAGAGACCAGGGTTGTGCGAAACAGCACCGCTCCGATTCGACTTCCGCTTTGACGATTTGATGGAACAGTGTTTCATTTCAAGTTTCGTTTAATTTCGAAAGCGCTGTTCCACTTAATTTCGTCAAAAATATTTTGCTGTCCCCACATGAACTGATTTGTTTGCGGCCCCACCACCCTCTTTGGGTCGAGGGTGAGGGGCCCAGGGCAAATCAGTTCATGTGGGGACCTACCCCCGCCCCAATCCTGCGTGCCCTGGATGCAAAGAAACTGGTACTGGTGGCAGTGGGGGCAGCGGCAACAGCACAGAGTCACCATGACCACTCTGCCTGGCTCCTCAGGGCCCCCCCAAAGCACAGGGCCTGGGGTGATCACCCTGATTTGTGCCCCCCCCCAGGGACGGCCCTGGCTGCTGCTGGCCCCAGGCAGCAGCACCCAGCTCCCGTCAGCTGGCAGGCAGATCAGGGGCCCGCTGGCACCACCAGGAGGGCTGCGGGGGCTATGCCAGAGTCCTCTTGGTGGTGCATGCCCCCGATCTGCCTGCTGGGTGACAGGAGCCAGGTGCTGCTGCCAGGGGCCAGCAGCAACACCAGCGCTGAGTGCAGTCTGCATCCGGCACTGGTCTGTCACCTGGCAGGCAGATTGGGGGCCTGCACCCCCAGGAGGACTCTGGCACAGTCCCCGCAGCCCTCTCGGGGGTGCGGGCAAGCCCCCAATCTGCCTGCCAGATGACAGGAGCTGGGTGCTGCTGGCTGGGACTGCACTGAAGCCAGTAAGCCTGGTTTTGAAACTCGAAACATTTCAAGTGCCTTTGTTTTGTTTCAAAGCTGTTTCAAAGGCTTTTATTTCATTTAAATCTTGCCAGTTCGAGCTCAAAACGCATCGAAACAGCCTCGAAACGAAACACCGGGAGAAATTTTGCACAGCCCTATTAGAGACAATGGAAAATCAGGTATTAGTTTGACCACCAGAGGGAACCATTGTTCCAAATATAATTAGGACTACAACTGCAGTAACTTAAAAAAAACTCTGCTCTAATGCCAACCTACCTAGAAAGCAAGGCTTGCTTTTCTATCTGGGGTTGCTTCTGCAGGGATCTCAGTGAGAAGAGAAAGGATGACTTCTCAGCATCATGCCGGGGTGCTCCGTGTCGAAATGGCTGGATTTGGCAAGGTAGCCAGGAGTCTATGGGCTGAATGCATCGTTGGTGGATTTCTACTGCCATCAATGGAGAGGGGTGGGCTGCTGCCTTCATTGCGAGAATAACCCAGGTGCTTCTTTGCAAGATTAATGCACAGGCCTTGCCGTGATAGTGCAGAGGTGGAGGTTCACAATAACTAGAGCCACCTGCAGCCAGGCCAGGGTCTGCAGCTCTGTCCTGAGTCACCATTAACTGCAGCCCCTCAAGTCAATTGAAAGGCAGGAAACCCTGAGAGAGCAGGTGAGCTCTGGGTCCTCCCCTTTCACTTGCCTATGAATTAACTGTGCATTAGCCAAAGCCCCATTTCCTCCCTAGCACCACAACGTGCCACTGATTCCACCAAATAAATCAGTCCAAGACTGCTAAAACATTCCCAGCATGAGCATTTCTTCAATACTGTGCACTGAAATTAGAATAATAGAAAATGAGGGTTGGAAGGGACCTCAGGAGGCCACATCTAGTCCAACCCCCTGCTCAAAGCAGGACCATCCTCAGCTAGATCATCCCAGCCAAGGCTTTGTCTAGACAGGTCTTAAAAACCTCCAAGGATAGAGTCTACCACCTCTATAGGTACCCTGTTCCAGTGCTTCAGCACCCTCCTAGTGAGACAGTTTTTCCTAATATTCAACCTAAGCTTCCCTTGCTGCAACTTGAGACCATTGCTCCTTGTTCTGTCATCTGCCACCACTGAGAACAGTCCAGCTCCATCCTCTTTGGAGCCCCTCTTCAGGTAGTTGAAGGCTGCTATTAAATCCTGCCTCAGGTCTTCTCTTCTTCAGACTATATAAATCCCCCTCAGCCTCTCCTCAGAAGTCATTTGCCCCAGGCTCCTAACAATTTTTGTTGCCCTCCTCTGGACTCCCTCCAATTTCCACATATCCTTTTTGTTGTGGGGGGGAGGTGTCCAAAACTGAACACAGTACTCTGGATGTGGCTTCACCAGTGCTGAATGGAGGAGAATAATTACATCCCTCAGTCTCCTGGCAATGCTCCTACAGATGCAGTAGGAGCTGCAGCTGACACAGGCTGCAAGACTGCAGCTGGGCACAACATGCAGGTTTTTAATAGGGAGGGTAGTGGCCGTGAGAATGGCTTTCTTGGGAGTCCGGGATCCTTATGTCTGTCCACATGGCAGACAGGATTCAGTGCAGGGATGCCTGGGTGCAGTTCCCTGGCCTGAGCAAAGCAGGAGGTCAGACAAGATAACTGTAGAATACAGCGTTAATATTTCTAATTGTCCTGGAGTGAAGGGCACCATTTCTTCCTCCTAAAGCAGCCACCAGGCTGCTTTTATCACTCCCCTGAGTAATACAGCAGTTGCTTTATTCACCTGCTTGCTTTGGATTGCCCCTGCCCATTCATGGAAACAATTAAGCTCCTGGTGTTGAGTTAAACTACAGCAGGGGGCTGGAGGAACTCCATGGGGAGTCACGTACTTTACAGCCAGTTCCTCAGCTTTTCAGGGCTGTTGATGGGAGGTCAGATCAGTAATGGTCCCATCCAGCCTATGAATTAATGGAAGGGATTAAAAATTCATGCATTGGCCTCAATCCCAGACTTTGCTTCAAATGAATTAGACCTTGATCCTTCCCCTTTGAAATCAATGGGTGTTTTTCCATAGAACTGGATGGGGATATAAACCAGCTTTAAATTCAAGCTAACACGAAGGAGGAGGGCATCAGAATGTCTGGCAGCCCTAACTCGTCCGGAAACAAAATCTGAGGATCAAATCTGTGATGGACTGTGTGGCAGGACAGTAAGGGGCACTACTGTGCTGAGCCACCCACCTCACTGTGCCCAACCATAACCCCACTTTGGGTGTCTCCCCTGGGGCACCCACATCTGGCCGACCCCCTTCCTGAAGCACACCTGCAAGCCTGGGGCAATTGCCACCATCACCTGGGCCTGGGTCATTTGTTAGGGCTCTGTGCTGCTCAGGGTACACAGACCCTGCAGATCTTGAGGGTGCTTGACCCACCATGGGATTTTGAGGTGCTTCTATTTGCTTGTAGGTTGTAGCCGTGTTGGTCTAAGGACATCGGCAGACAAGGTTCCTTGGGTGAATCTGATATCTTTTATTAGACCAACCCAAGTAGTTGGAAAATAATTATTAAGCAAGCTTTCGGGTTCAAAAACCCTTCATCAGGCTAAGGAAGTTTCAGGGATGAGACTATGAACTCCATTTCATCAACCTCCTGGATACTAAAAATCATGAACTAAATATAGACATTGGATTTATGACACATTATACCTTAAACATCTGACTCCCCAGGTACCTCTCCACTTTCATCCCCTTTCTCTCTCTCTTCCCCACCCTCCAACCTGTCTCTCACCCACTGACTCCTCAATCTACATTTTCACTGACTACCTGTCTTGTCTGCACACCAGCCCAGCCGCTGGCTTCTTTACTTTTCATTCCATTCAGGAAGAGC
>NW_005842868.1:311743-322559 GCF_000455745.1 Alligator sinensis
ACCAACTACGGAAACTTCCTTAGCCTGATGAAGGGTTTTTGAACCCGAAAGCTTGCTTAATAATTGTTTTTCAACTATTTAAGTTGGTCTAATAAAAGATATCAGATTCACCCAAGGAACCTTGTCTGCCTATTTGCTTGAAGCATTCACAAGCAGCCTCCAGTACAGGAGGAAAGGAAAAAGCCAAGCCCACCTTAGCTAGCCAAGCCAAGGGAGCTATAATGGCTGTCTGACCCCTCTCCATGGGAATCCACAGCCAGCTCGCTGCACGCAGGTAGCGTTTTATTGTTCAGGGAGAAAGGGAATGGGGTAGATGTGGAGCAAAGAGATTATAGAGAAAAACACCTGGAGCTAAACCAAAGGGGACAAGGACCCTTTGAATATGGAACTAAAATATATATCCTTATATACTAGCTGAATTTCAAGCAAATTACTCACTTATACATTCAGAGCCTGATTGAGCTCACTCTGGCAGCCTCAGCTTGGTTCTGTTTCCCAAGATGGCTCTCCTCCCTTGCCTTAGATGGAGGAACCTTTAAATAACCTTTTTGACCTCATCACCTAGACCCAGCCATAAACCAGTATCCTCAGACCATGGCTGATGCCCTCAGGTGAGAGTTTAGGGTTACACAGGACCAGCAGACTTGGTGATAAATGAAACAAGGAGGCTGTCTGCTTGCAGCAGTGAGGCAGACTGGGGAGAGATTTCTGCACACCCTGTGGGAAGGTGTACCAGGACAGGAGTGTGCAAAGACAATCTTTCTTCCTGCACTTCAGCGTAGCTCCTTTGCTGAGGCACAAAGCAGAGGCTAGAACGCAGCCCTTTCAGAAAACAGCATAGAGTTAACACTCATCATGTGAAAATGCTGGTGTGGTGGGTGTTGATAGTCCTCAGTCCTTTCCAAAGAAATTGCATCCTGGAATTCTGCAGTAAAGCAAACACTGAATGCATATGGAAACCATCATAAAGAGGCTAAAATAGTAAATGCTGCTCAAAATACTACCAGTCCCTTTTAACCAAAAGCTGTTGGGCTGTGCATCTACTTGGGTTCATCAGACTGTCTCCTTTGTTGCTTTTATGGCCACATTAGGTTTCAACATAGCATTCCCATTTCTAGGCTTAAACACATGCAATATAAACACATTCCCTTCTCCTCTTCTGCCAGACAGGACTTTGTTGTTATTGTGTGGCTGCAAGGCATGCTCTGTGCCCTCTGGGCTCCTCAGAGGTTGAGAAGAATGGCAGCAAGTCAGACTTTGCAACAAGCACTTTGGGCTTGTCAGCAAATAAATCTAGGTATCCACAGCTGGGTGTTTTCCAGCCCCTGACTTAATAGGGGACTAGTTGCTAGTGAAAGAGAAACCTGCAGCCTGTATTCAAAGGGGTGCAGGGTTGGGGACCCAGTCATCCATCTCAGTCTAGGACCAACCTGTAAGTCTACAGGGCTGGCTTTAACCCCATGTTTCACATCCTCCTGACTGCTCACTGATTATGTGCAGAGAGATGGAGAATTTCAGCTAAAACCCATGTCTCCTCCCCACTGCTGCTCTCCCTTGCCTTGGGCCAGACTAAGTCAGATGTTGTAATACAAAGCCTGTAGGTTCCAGCAAATATATTTTCATCCCAAGCCTCCAGATGGCTGAACGGGGGCAACAGCATACCAACACATGCCCGCAGCAGCTACTAGCGCAGTGCTCAGCAATCCACGCGGCTTACAGTAGACAGTTGCCCATGGATTGTAAACCATTGAAAGAGCTGGCTGGGTGTACTGTGCTTACTTTCATCTCCTCCTCCCTTCTGGCTGCTGCAGTAAATTAAAAGAAGGTCAAAATAAATCAAATGCTTCTCTGGCTTTACCTTTCTAAGTAAACAGTTGCCACAAGAAAATTATTCCCGGAGAGAAGCCACGAGGCCAGGTGGTGGGGAAAGCCAGGAAAGTCTCTGAGAGACAGTCTCTCTCTTAAGCTGTAGCTGGTGCTACAGAAAAGGCAGGTCACAATGCCCATGGACTCCACTTACACAGTATCCAGAACCACAGCTGGCCAGGGGCAGAACCTAGAACACCTCCCCTCACTTCAACCCCTGATTCTCACCATGAGAAACCATCTTTCCTAGCACACTTAATGAGCATATTCAGGGCTGCATTCACACCATGCTTTGGGGGCTGCCTTTTATCTTCCAGATCTTAGTTCCTCTTCATGGTCTTCTCTACAACACAAGGCACAGGCAAACCTGGGGAACTGTTCTTTGCATCTGATTTCTGAGAGGAGAAGATTTTTAATTATTCCCTTTAGCCTTGTAAAGCCTTTGAAGGTTAGGGGCACTTAGAAGAGCAAACCTACATGCAGAAACAAACACTGACAGGTGAGGGCGAGAGGCTTGACCTCACCCCTGCAATCCAGCTCATTATCTCAGACAAGTTACTACTTTGCTGTATAATTCACAGTCAAATACACCTGACCGACGCGCAGAGCAGACATCCATAATAACATTGGAGGATATTAAAATGTAAGGGCAGGAGCAAGCTTTCACCCAGCTCCAGAGGCTGAGTAGGAATTAGCAAATATTTCAACCTCATCCATGCAGAATTTTGCTGCCAGCTTCTTCATGCCTGCCCCGGTATTTGGATTCACTCCTGTTTTACCCCAATACGACCATCTGCCCCCATTCAATGCTGAAAGGCTTCAATGGGACATAAAGTTAAGCTTGGTCTGAGTGTAGATAGTTTTGAGCATCTGCTTTGAGGAAATAGGAGGCAGGTGTTACACAAATAGATGCAAAAAAACAAGCAAGCAAGCTCCTGTCCACCCAGCTTGTGTTCCAGCCTGGTGTATTTTATTTACCTAGGAAGGCACCTTATCCATCCCTTTAAGCATCATACAGAGATGTCTAGTGGCTGAATAACACACTGTGAAGTGAATGATTCCAGCACCCATTTTGAATCCTTAACCCAGCACAAGGGGGGGGGCTGACCTGACAAGAACAGTGGTTCATCAATCTGCCTGGCATGACAAGACCCATGCAAGGGAGGAAAATGCCTCTCATCTCCATGTCCCTCCCTGCTCTGTACACTCGAGGCCCAACTTGGGTCCAAGTACCTTTCTGAACCCCTGGCTAAATCCGTGGGAATTTTGGACTAGAAGCCACAAGCCAGACCCTGTCGTAAGCGTTAGCCACATTAAGCTTGATTCTCTTCTTGCGAACACCAGTGTGACGCTGGAGTGTTTACAGAGAAGTCGGTGAAATTATACTGGAGAATCATCTGCCCTAGCGAGTAGGTTTTACAAAGCCAGCTCCCTCACCAGCCCTTAGCTTTTCATGCCTCACATGGATATGATTTAGCCTAGGGATATACTCACATGCTAATTTTCATGGCATCGTTCTGATGTTGGCAGGGAGCTGGGTAGCAGAGATCTGGCAGGGCATGGGACTTTGGTCATCAGGAAGTGCCAGGCACGAAGACAAAGGACAAGAACAGTTGCTTTGTTTAAGGCCATCCATGGTGACAGGTGCAAAAAGCCGCTTAGAAAAGAAGCTGAAGTGGTAGGTGATAAACATGGTGACTAATTTGCATGGCAGTCAGCCTGGCAGGAGGTCAGAGGAAGCCGTCTAGGAAACAGGGAGCTTTGGGACCAGCCAATGCAAACAGGTTCTTCTCTGAGTATGGCTTACTGGGGTGGGGGAGAAAAACCTCAGTGAGGTAGTTACATCTACAGTGAATTTGGCCCTGGGCCTATGTGGCCAAAATAAGAGATTCAGAAAGACTTGTATGGGTGGGGAGGTGGAGCAAGGGGACTGATGTGGGAGACAGCACAGAAAGAGATGAGAGTTTGAGTGCTCCTGCTTATCCCGGAGGGCCAGCTTTCCAAAGACACCAGGGGGCCTACAATCCAGCCTCACGGGAGCTACAGAAGAAAGTGGGAGGTGTCTCATTCAATTCAGGGCTGCTTTAAGCCACACTCAGTGCCACCTGCTCCATTAGGTGCCTAAAATATGCCCTTGGGAACCTGGCAGGCTCCTAAAACCTACAGAAAGGGCAGCTGTGAGGGGAAGCCACAGAGCCATGCCATCAGGTTGCATGCCAGGCTAGGGACGGGCAAGGAAAGGTGGCCAGGCCTTTGGATGCTTAATGAGGCCACTGGCTACAGCTGTGAGGGCTAGGCTGGGCTCAGGTGCAGATGATTGCACAGCCAGGCAGCCTTCTCCTCAGGCAAAGCGGTTTCTTGCTCTGGTGTCAGGTATGATGCTGCTGTTTAAGGGGGTTTCTGATGCCCCCTGCTTTTAGGGGTTTGCTGCTGTGTTGCCCTTGCCCCTCTCTCTCGTCCTAGTGCAATTCCTGTGAGGACAGTGGGCTGTGGCTGTGGCTGGAGTGTGTCCTGGCTGGGGCAGACACATGATGTGTTTATAAAGGGTTTCATTCACTTTTTGCTGGGGCATCATCAAATCCAAGAAGTGAAGGGATCTTGCTGTAGCTCCGGATGCCTGAGGTTGAGCTCTGCTCTGTGCTTGTGTTGGGTGCTGCCCCCAGCCGGCACAGCTGTGAAGAAGAAGTACCTGGTTATTCCAGCCTGAGTATCAGAAGGGTTTGGAGGGGGGAGTATTAGGTAGTGCGTACAGCCAGCATATAGGCAAGCTGAGGTTAAAGCAGCATTCGCTTTATTCTGCCAGCGTAAGAAGAAACTGAGTAAAACTGCAGTTGAGTGGGTGGGTTTCCCTCGAGAGACCTGAACACAGGCTTAGCTTGATCCAGCCTCTCCAGTGCAGCCTCAGAGAGCCGGCCTTTCTCTGTGGTTGACAGGAACTTGTCCCCACTCTCCCTGCTGTGCCAATGCTGCTAAAAGACTGAAGAAAGCCTCCTGGCTCATCTAGTCCTGTCCCGTTGTCCTCCACTCCAGAGACAGCTGTGCCTCTTCAGTGTCCTGCTGTGTTTGTGTGGTGTGTTGGGGGATTGGTTGCTGTGAACAGCATGCAGCAGTGTCCTTGGATGCTGCTTTTCAGCTGCCCCATGGCTATGTATTAAATTTGCTGCATTCCACTCCCCTTGTGATCTAATAGTGTTCAAATGCTAAGGCACGAGTTATATTTAGAAGGAGGGGAAATAAATAGCCCAGCAAAGAGAGCAAGGACACGTGAACATAAGTGCCCATGTTTAAAAATAAGAGCAGGGTGAATGGTGGACTAATCCCACAGCTGAATGGGTCTACACCCTGTCAAAGGAATTAATCAAGTGGGTTTTGATGGCAGAACGCTTCTCAATGACGTGTGTGCGAGCCAGACACCCACTCTGGTCTGCTGAGCTGGGAGAAAAGCCTTTTTGCTTGTAAATGGAGCAGAGGTGATCTGGTCTCTTAAGGAGACAGATGTGGGAATGCCACCAGGCCAGGTCTTAGTGCTGGGGCTTTTGCAGACTGTCACTGTCTGGGTACGGCTCCCTTCCCTGTCCCCTGGCTGGATGCCCAGCCTGGAACCGTGTCTTAAGCTTCCTTTGATCTACCTAGATGTTAGGGTTGTTTCTTTCCTTGGCCTCTCTTGAGCCCTTCCTTTTCCCTGGCACTCCCTGTTACTCCTTCACAGAAATGGGAGTTTAGGGAAGCTGGATTCGAGGGTCCCAAGACTAAGATTAACCTCTCAATCTGCAACTGTTTCAGCAGTCTCTTTTCTGCAGTCCCGCTACTCGGCATATTGGCTTACAGTTTCTATCATCAGTCACATACGATCGTGGAAGCCACCAGGTTTCCAGAGCCAACCGCTTTTTTCTTTAGCCAGCATAAGGCATCTATAGCTCTAAACTGCACTGTAAAATACTCCAGTGCCTTTCCCTGCTTAAGCTTTCTCTCCTTTTGTGAGAGTCCCTTGTCCTTAGTCAAAATCTAAGCCAGGATGGGCAAAATGGTGCATCTGGCCGACAGCCGGACTCCATCTCCCAGCATCCCCTGCCTGTGTCGCTGCAGTCAGTCTCCATGGAGACTCCAGGAGCAGCGCAGGGCCAGGGTTTTCCTGACCGGCGCCAGCAAAGCTGGCAGGGTGCATGGCTGGGCAGGGAGCTGCTCCGGGGCCAGGCCTGGGATCTTGCAGTGGCGACAGTGTGGTCCAGAGCCGGGGGAGAGCTGTGATCTGCTTCCTGCGTGCCCCTACCCGGAGCGTCCAGGCAGCACATCACATTGTGGCCCAGGTCCGGACCATGCTGTCTCCGCTGTAGGATCCCAGCCCTGGAGCAGCGCCCTGCCAGTGATGCTGGGGCTTCATTGAAACCCTAGCCCTTCGCTGCCATGGCTCTGCCACTGCTAGGGTCTCCATGGAAACCGGCAGCAGCGACGCAGGCAGGGGCTGCTGGGAAATGGAGTCTACTGAGGACCCAATCCAGCCTGCAGACTGGACTCTGCCCACTAAGCTCTTTTCTCTTGCACATGTCTCCCTTGAATCATGGGGCCTCTTTTCTACCCCTGTTTCTGTCTCGAGCTACATGGTATCTGAGATAAAGCTAAGACCTGATCTCCATTCTGCTTTTCAGGACTTTCCATCTCTTCAGTTCCTTCCCCTTGTGCGCAGAGAGTCGACAACAGCAGGTTTCCCTAGGATGCAGTCGACTCCTGTTCTTCCCAGGTAAAATCTAATTAAAGGTTGATAGTCTTCAGTGATCAAATTATTTATGGACAGACACGCTGTCTTTGCTCCCTTGTCATCTTCACCAGTGGACCTGTGAGGCAGTATCCTGCAAAAGATGAGAGAGGCAGGAGCGTTTTGATGGTTCACATAACAGAATGAGAGCTCATGGGCTGTGCTGAAAGAGGTTTCAGGGATTGGTACTCGAGTTGTGCCACTAACTGACATTTTGGGGTTGAAGTCATGGGTTTACCAGTCATTCTGAAAACACATCACTTCCAAGTCAGGGGTTTTCAAGGTTTGCATCTTAAATTAAATTGAAGAACACTTTAAAGTGACATTTCATTTTCAAATGATATGTTTTGTTTCAAAAAGGCCAAAATGCGATTGTATTGTTTGTGCTGAAGGGTTGGGATGGGAGAAAGATTGGTTAAACTTCACCATGACACAGATGCCTTGCATGTGATTAATTCCCCTCCTCTGCAAATATTCCTGCTAAAACTGAGCTCTAGCGTGCAAGGGCTAGTTTAAGAAGGTAGGATGTTTTAAAGCTGCTACAGCCTTCTCTGTGGATATTCTCTGGTTGAACTGAAATGGTGCCAACGTGCGTCTAATCAGAGTCTCACAGTAAGGAATAAGACTATGCTCAGAGTATAGTGGGTACCTAGGTTGATGCGTACCTAGCCTGTGAGGTGCTGATCACATGTGTAAAGTCAGTCACTTGAACCAAATTTATAAACCAGTCAGTGGGTGCTTCTTTGCACCTATGATGCAAACTGGGAAAGCAATAGATCTTGTACTACTGTGTGGCATTGCTGAGAAATCCAGAGGTAAGCTCTGGTGATTTGAAGAGTTTCACTCATGTACCCCTTATACGTTCTGCAGCTGCTCACATTGTTCATTTGGAGGGGAAGGTGGGAAAACTTTCAGAGATCTGTTGGCTTTTCCCCCCCACCCCACAATGAGTTTTGCCTTGGTTCTGAAGTAGTACTGTGGGATGTAGCCCAGTGCAATGAAGCCAGGACACTAAAAAATAGCTTTACCTACTTTTTCAGACCTCAGCTGTATTTAGGCTCCAGCATGGGCATTGAGCTAAGTGCCAGCATCTTTCGGGAAGGGCAGAGACTTGTTTTTTTGCAAATTGTCGTTATGATGCATTAACAGAAATGTCACGTGACAGAGCTCAAACTACATGAAGCTGCTTTATGGCAAAGACTCAAGCCTTGGTGGTAAAGACTTTAAACCTGCAATGCATCCAGGAAGAACTGATGCATAGGTTGCTGTAGATAATTGCAATTTAAAAAAAAATAGATGTAAAACAACTCTCTTGTGTGGTTACAGCTGAGGAGGTTTTGCAGTCATAGCAGTGTCAGTTCTTATGTTTCTGGCTAAATTACACTCTGACTCCTGAGTCTCTTGCATTTTCATTATTGATACAGTATATTTTACTCCCTCCCTATAAACTAGATGATATTCCCATGGGCAGTAAACAGCTGCTGGATTCCTTCTCAGAGGTGGCTACATTTCAGGAGGCAAATCTGGCAGTCTGTGTGACCAGCCCTCAGGATGCTCTTCCCTGACAGGCTGCAGCCCTGTTTCCTGCCTGCTTCCCTTTGCAACCTGGTCTTGTGTATAGAAAGGGATGCTGGGGTAAAGCACTTGAGAAGAGAAGATAAATTAGACCATAAGGAGTGTAGGGTGCCAGAAATGCAGCCATATACTCTAGCAATTGCATTGAGGCTGGGGGTTTTCCAGGTGCCCATGGGCTGGGTTTGCCCATGGAATTTGCTTATCTCTTGAGTTTGCCTGCCAGCTGGGCATCTAAATTCTGACGGCCCCATGAAAATACTGCTCGGGGTTCCTATAAAACTAACTGCTGAGGCCAGAATACAGTGATCTCTAGCTCAAGTGATAGGGCTGAGCAGTTATGGGGCAGGTTGCACCTGCTCTTGCACATAGGATGTATTTGGGGTCTGGAGGCCAGGGAGGGTGAGGGGGGTGTCCATCGGGTCTGTTCCTTGGCCAGAGAGTCTCCAGAACCTTGTGGTACCCATCTGGGCCACTGTGAACTATGCACACACCAAAGCGATGCCTGCAAGAAGGAAAGAACCAATGCTTCATCCTACCACAAGACAAGGTGCGCAAAAGGCTCTTTAGCAAAATCTAAATTGTTGCTGCTTTTCTTACCACAAGATGTTGCCTTCTCTCAAAGCACCATGCAGGAAGATAAATGGAAAGATGGTTTGAGGCCATTTAGCACGGATGGCACCAAGCAAACGGATGTCAGGAGAAATAAATGGAGTGCAGATCCCATTTGCAAATAGGCAATGCAAGCGAATGAGGGGAGTCCAGAGGTTTCCACCAGAACCTGTATGCTGTCTTGCACTGACATAGCAATATGTGCATGCATGCTCTGATCAGTGGACCAAGCATCTCTGGAGTCAGGAAACACCAGTTGAGGAGAATCGGTTTGTATTTGTATGTAGGTGTAACACTTTTTTTTTAAAAGATGAAGGAGCTGGCTGCTGAGAGAGACCATTCTGGGTTTGAGTCACAGCAGATACATAAGAGCTGCCTGCTCAGTATGGCGAGTTTAATTTAATTTTTTAATCTCCTAATCTGTGAGCTGTTTTCCCCACACTGGTCATGCCAGTGGAAAGTTTTCAGATATTGCCTGGAATTTGATGGTCTGAAAGCCTGGGGGCATCTCATTATTCCTAGACCTGATACTCTGTATACGCTGCTGGCCATGGACACCATAAGACTTTCTCTGTTCCCTAGCTACTACATTTCTCAATAGTGTGTTCTGATATTCAGCCTATTATTTCCTGTTTTTTAAAATGAATTTTCTGGATGCTATGATAAGGGGACCAACAGTATCTAGTATTGAGAGCTGTCAACATCAGAGCTGCTATAATAACTCTGCCCCTTGGCAGGCCTAATATAAGATAGATAAAAAACAGTCTTTTGTCATGATTCATTGTTAATGAAACATCTGGGCACAAGGCCTAATGAAGGGCATTCTTGATTGCAGAAATGGCAAGAAAAGTTGCTTTGCAGAAGACCTCTGCTTTGTGCAATGCACTCCTTTTCCAAAGTTGAAGAGATCAGCAAAGTGAAAGCTTAAAAAGCCTTGTCTACTTTTTAGGAGCTGTTTCTGGCAGCTGTTTTCACTTTATAGTCTAGCAGCACATTCTACAGTGGCATGTGTGAATAGTGACCGTTTTATACAAGTGCAGCAGCAATTGCAGTTGTTGAGGAGGGTGTAGTTTAGGTTCTGAGAAACACAAAACCGCAGGGCCAGGAGCAGTCTCAAGAGGTTTGTCTATACGTGGTCCATGGAGAGCACATTAGACCTCAGGGACCAAAGCCTTGAAACTGGGGAGGAGCCCAGAGCAGACTTGCTAGTGAACTTTTTGGCTCTGGAGTGGATCATTGGACTCGGGTGGATGGGGTGGCCTCAGCCCTGTTCTTCCCAGGACTTGGTAGAGACAACCCCAGAGGCCATCTGGCGCAGCTCCCTGTGTTGAGGCAGGTAAAATAGACCTAAACCATCCTTCACAGATGTTTGCTTACAAGCCCTCCAGTAACAAGGATTCTGCAGCTCCCCAAGGTAACCTGCTTCAGGGCTTAACTAGGAAACTGCTTAATTAGAAAACAACTTCCCAAGTTAAGGATGGCATCCCAAGTTAAGGATAACAAAAAAATTGTTTTTCACATATATAAGGAGTAAAAGAAAGGCCCAGGGCAGAATAGGACCGCTACTGAATGGGCAAAAGCAATTGGTGACAGGCAGGGGGGACAAGGCTGAACTCCTCAATGAGTTCTTTGCCTCAGTGTTCCTAAGCGAGGGGCACGACAAGTCTCACAATGAGATTGTAGAGACAACAGCAGGGCACCAGACTACCAAGCGTTGACCCTGAGATGGTGCAGAGGCACTTGGAAGAACTGGATGCCTTTAAGTCGGCAGGCCCGGATGAGCCCCGTCCGAGGGTACTGAAGGCACTGGTTGACGTTATTGCACAGCCACTGGCAAGAATAGTTGAACGCTCGTGGCGCATGGGCCAGGTCCCGGAGGACTGGAAAAGGGCCAATGTGGTCCCTATTTTCAAGAAGGGGAGGAAGGAGGATCCAGGCAACTATAGGCCAGTCAGTCTCACCTCCATCCTTGGCAAAGTCTTTGAAAAGATTATTAAGGCTCATATATGCGAG
>NW_005842868.1:323673-434125 GCF_000455745.1 Alligator sinensis
GCCCTCTTTCCTGCCTATGCAGGGGGTCGGACTCGATGATCTATTGAGGTCCCTTCTGACCCTAACATCTATGAATCTATGAACTTGGCTAATATTGAACCTAAAATCTTCCTTGCTGCAAATTAAGTCAATTTGCTACGGGTTCTACTCACAGAGCTGAAAAATGATTCTGCCAAACTCTTCTCAAATTTATTAGGCTGTTTCAGCCCCAATGATCCAGCTTCCACTTTGTATTGTGTAAAAGCAGGTACACAAAACAGTTGCTGCATGTCACCTCTGTTGTAATAAGTCCTCCTCCACCCCATCTTAATTCAGTAACATTTGTCTGCCTACCTTTACCCTTTAGCTGCTGGTACACTGTGACCATTCCCCATCACACAGACCAGCACGATCTCTTTGTGCTCCCATATCTTGGTCTGCCTGTTGGGTCTTGTTTTGTGTTTGGCCCCTGCTGCAGAGATTTCGCAATCTGTCTTTTGGCCCCACATGTATGGGCAAAATAGTAATATAAATAAGTTGTATGCTGAAGCAGAGTTAGCATGAGATAAGCTGTTACATCCATACATAAACCCTTGCTGTCTTGCATGCTGTTATTATGGACAAAAACAGTGCAGCCAGTTTGAATCTTCTGTAGGTGAGCACATATGTTGATGCTTGGTTTCAGCCCCACATAACCTCCAAGTCCTGGCATGTCTTTCTGTGTCTGCTTGTTGCATCAAAAGTTATAGCATACCTGTTAAATGATTGCAGAGGGCTGCTTTGGTTGTCCATCGCTCACATTTCATTCACTTATGGAATGCCCTTCATAACAGTAAGCTAGCCACTACTACCGGGGTCTGACAAATCAGTAGCATGTGGAGTTTACTGCTCTCATTGGTTACACTCCCACTCCTCCAGAGTGGTGATATATGTTCATTGTGGCTTGCGCCTGTAAGTCTTCAGAGAGTACCTAGAAACATTTCTAAGGAGGTCAAGAGGAAAATGAAGGGCATCACTGGTAGTAGAAACTATACATTTAGTGACCTGGCCTACAGTTACCTGAGCAACCACTCATAATAGCATCTCGATAGACTTTGATGCTAAAGGAACATTCTCTTTGGAAAATCTTGTTTGCTTGTTGTTGTGGTAGGGACCTATCTTTGCTTTGTTTCCTGTTGAGCATTATCACTCTAGCAGTTATGTCAGCCTGGAATGGGTGAAATGAACCCATTGCGAGGAAAAAATGTCATGATCTTACAGGTACAGATACTGATCAGGTGTCCACCTGGTCAACCCTGAAGTCTTTTGTTGGTAAGATGCTGAGTTTAATAGAGTAGAAGGAATCATGTTTTCTATTTGCTCTGAGTTCAAAATCCTCTTCAGTTCTGGAACCATACAAAGAAAACATTCTTGTCCGTGTCAACTGAAGCCCTTCAGCTTTCAATAAGGCATTTTAAAACAGCTTTCTTTTGGGGAAAAAAATTGACAAGGAACACACTGCCACTTTCTCACTTGTTTTAATCAAAACCTGCCTTTTTTGACTCCAGAAATAGTTTCCAGCAGAGCCCAGTGAAATAACCATGAAGATAAATCATCTTGTAGCTTTTAGACCCCATGCCTAAGTGTGAGCATACTTCTAATCACACTGTTAGCCTTGTTGATCTTAATGGGCTTTTTTCCTATGTAAACTTGCTCCTGTACATTAGGGTCTTGCAGGCTTGGGCTGTGCTTTTGTGATGCTTGCTGAGAGTCTTACCCAAAGTTGGATCAATAGGTTTTTTACTTACATTAATATTCAAATCTAATTAATCTTTAATTAACTGAAGTCTAAATCAGAAGGAAAACTTTCCGGTCACACCAGCATGACACCCTTCCTTCTGGACCACACTTACTCAGGTATAATGGTCCCTTCCCGGAAGACTCTGATTCCCTTTCTAAGTGACATTAGCTAGACTAAAAAAAGTTCTCTTATAATATCAGCAAAAAAATGGATCAGCAAAGGGATTTATTTCACCATTCTACCTATATTGATTTAGATTTTCAACTTGAGTTTTACTGAGAACCTTTCCTGTATGGACAAAGCCTTGAACTGATTTGGCTTCTGAAGTGTGTAGGACTAGCTTGACAACTAAGCTCTCTAGTCTAGGGCACAGTAGGCGTCTCTTCATGTCTCTTACAATGTCTACTTAAGAAATATTGTTGAGGAAGAATAAAGGATTTTGCAGCACACTAATATAGGCACCAATTATGTTAGTATTCCATTTGTGCTAACGAAGTAATCTGGGTGTTTGACAAGAAAACAACATGCCCAGTAAGACCGAGAGAGACTTAATTTTGTACGTTAATGCAGACCTTTCCAATCGTCTCATAGATTTCATAGACATTAGGGCTGGAAGGGACCTCGGACGATCATCGAGTCCAGCCTCCCGCCCAAAGGGCAGGAAGTCAGCTGGGGTCATAGTATCTCAGCAAGATAAGCATCCAATTTACTCTTGAAGGTGTTCAATGTAGGTGCTTGAACCACCTCCTGTGGCAGGCTATTCCAACCCTTGGGGACTCGGACAGTAAAGAAATTCTTCCTTATGTCCAGCCTGAATCGGTCTTGCAGTAGTTTGTAACCGTTCGACCTCGTCATCCCTTGGGGTGCTCTGGTGAACAAACGTTCCCCCAGATACTGGTGGTCTCCTTTTACTTTTCCTTAGTATGACTTTCTGTGCATGTAGTCTGGTCTAAGAGTACATGTTTTACTCTAAACTCTCCATTAGCTTCAAGAGAGAACAAGCAGAAGTAAGTTTCCAAAAGAGGGCTCTATGTTCAGGTGTCTTCATTAAGTCAGAGTTCTTAAAAAAGCACCGAAAATCAAGGTGTTGGTCTTGTAATGACATAAAATGCAATAACCTGTTACATTAGCTAAGCAGTGTTTTTGTTACTTAGCTAGGACTAATTATTTTGACAGTTGGTGGTAAAAGGAAGTCAAGGGAAGGAAGAAGAAAATACCTCATTCTCACCCTGTGTTTCATTATGTCTGGAAAGGGTTATCTGCATTGTAGCGATGGGGAAATCAAGTGAAACCACCCAGGTCACTCATTAGGCTAGTAGTGAAATTGGAGGTGGATGCTGGGTTTCCAGAGTCCCAGTCTAATAGGGCATTAGGCCACTCTTTTTCTGAGATTGTCCAACAAGTTTTTTTTGTGGTGACAACTAACAAGGAGATTGTTGGCCTTTGGAAATAGATTCCTCAACAGGGCTAATGAAATGGGTGGAATCTCACTCAGAGAGATGTGTAATAGCCCCTAATCCTCTTTGCCAGGGGCGGGCAAATATTTTGGGTGGAGGGCCGCTTACTAAGTTTTGGCAAGCTGTTGAGGGCCACATTTCCCCTCCGGCGCAGGGAAGCAGGAACAGCCCCACAGTCCCAGGCCAGAAGCCTCTACTAGGCAGGGGCTTCTGGGTTCTGCTGCTGGCTTCCCCTGGGTGCTACTGCCCCTGGCTCCTGTCATCTTTGACAGGCAGCCAAGAGCAAATAAATATTAATTCTCTAATTTTTGGGGGGCCCCACAGGCTAGATAGAATGGCCTGGCAGGCCAGATCTGGTCCTTGGGCCATATTTTGCCCACCCCTGCTCTTTGCTGTTATCTCTCGTTCCTAAATGTCATGTGGATTTCTCTTGGTCCCCAGCGACTTTTTGGCTTTGTTTCGAAACCTTCACTGCTGTGCAGCTGTGGAGCAGTAGAGTGTAGCAGAGGTTTGAGCTCTTGTTAAGAGCTGGAGCTTCTTAGAAGCATCTTAGATTGAAGCTGTTTTGGTCTCTTCTGATCTGCTGGTGCTGTTTTCATCTCTCTGGACATGTAATCCCTGACGCTTTTACTTCAAGCTCTTCTAGAAATACCCAGACATTAAACTTTCTGAGCTGCCTTTTTTAAATGCTTTAATATACGATCCCACAATGCACAAAGGAAGATACTGATGCTAATGATAGGGTTGTGCTCTGAAATCTTAACAGGCTGAAGTAATACTCCCTGCCTTGACAATGAGTCCAGGAACATCTTCCAGCTGTTGTTACAGCTGATCAGACCACCATGGATTCAGGGCTGAATTCAGGCCTGCTATCTACCAGTACAGCTGTATTGACTCCTGTGAAGCAGCTCCTGTTTATACTGGGATTGGATTTAGCTCTTAGAATTAACTTTGCACATGAAAGGTAAAACCTACCGTTCTAAAAACTGGCACAAAACCCATGTGCTCTGTGTGCAGAATTTGAATAATGTGTGGGTGAGTTCACAGCCAGACCTTTCTCCTTCAAGCCATTTTAAATCCCCATGCTTTTGTTGGGAGTGTACTCTGTGACTCAGGGAGTTTGCAACGATTGACTTTCCCATTCATCGCCTTGCATCGCTGGGAGAAACATCCTTATCCTCCTGAAGTATGGTCTCCAGCAAGCCAAAGGGTATTGATCTAAATCTTTCACAGCAGGTGAAATATTGTTATTCTCTGAATGTAGAGAAAGGACTTGCCTATTGCAGGCCTGGGGACTCTTGCATCTGTCTTCAGAATTACTCCTGTCTTCAGAGGTTTCCTCACAGCATTGGCAGGCAGTGCCATAACCTAGGCATAAACTCTCTCTGCTGTGACTAGCACTTATCTCTTTGCAAAATATCAGGCAAAAAGACCGTCTGAAATCAAATGACTTAATAGAATATAAAAATGACTGTCAGGGCTGGAAAACATATTGGGCTGAAGGTTGATTTCATTGACCCAAGGGAACCCTGGAGGAATTTTGTGAAAATACAAGGTTTCCCCCCCAGTTCCTACCAATTTCTTCAGGATTATGGGAACAAAGAGGTATTCAGTGTCTGTCTCCTACAACACACAAGCCAGGGATAAACAAAAGCAACACATCTGACCAGTTGTGCATCCACGAGTAAAAAAAAATCCTTTCCTGACCTCTATTGATAATGTGTAGAGAGTTGCAGTCCTTTAAGATTTTTTTTTTTCTTTTGAGGGGGTGGGAGCATGGTGGGAGTAGTGGTAAATTATACAGACCAGTGCCTTGGAAATATTTAATTTTAGCAGACACTGCCTTGCATCTTCTTGTGTCACAGGCAGGGCACTTCCTGTTCTACCCACATCACCATATAAGATGGATGTACTGTTCTGTCTCTCTCCAAATTCAGCATCAAAACTTCTCCAGAATATTTTTCTCTCCGGTAGCTACATCAAGTTTGTAATTTGAATAGTTTGTCTCTAGCAGTAGACACATCCTTGACCTAGGCTTTCCCTCCCAATTCTAATATAATAAAAGGCCTAGTCTGTCTGTCTGTGTGTCTGTCTGTAACACTTTTGGGCAACTGTGCACGCGCCACCCAGAGGATGGGCATCAATTCGCTGCATGGCCCAAGTTTGAGCTGCTGCTAGGAAGTTTGTGGGGGTGGCCTGAGGGCGAAGAGGAAGGGGATCATGGCAGGGAGGTAGAGAGGCAGATACGGAGCAGGGGTGGGGAGGAGGTAGAGCAGGGCCAGACCCGGAGCGGCCAGGGGTGAGGAGCAGGGCTGGACATACAGCAGTGGGGGTGGGGGGCTGAAGCGGGGCCGGAAGCGGGGCTCTGTCCCTACCTGTCATTCTTAATGGGCAATTTCCACATCTGAATGAGCAATTTGTATACATCTAAAAAAACTGGACATATACAAGTCAGCGGGAGCAGATGATCTTCATCCACGAGTGCTGAAGGAGCTGGCCGAAGTCATTGCGGAACCCCTGGCGAAATTCTTCCACAATTCGTGGCACTCTGGAGAAGGCCTTGAGGACTGGAAGAGGGCCAATGTTGTGCCCATCCACAAGAAGGGCAGGAGGGAGGACCCAGGTAACTATAGGTCAATCAACTTAACTTCCATCCTAGGGAAAATCCTAGAAAAGTTCATCAAGAAGTCTGTCTGCGATAAGCTTGCAGAAGGTAAGATTCTGAATGACAGCCAGCATGGCTTCTTCATAGGCAGGTCTTGCCTTACCAACCTCATCTCCTTTTATGACCAGGTAACTCACCACCTGGGCACTAGAGAGCAGGTTGACACTGTATACCTTGACTTCCAAAAGGCCTTTGATCTAGTATCCCACAATGTCCTCATGAGAAAATTGGAAGATTGTAAGCTTAAATCCAAGACAATCAGGTGGGTGAGAAACTGGCTGCAGGATAGGACCCAGAGAGTCATAGTGAATGGATCTGTATCATCATGGCAAGAAGTGAGCAGCAGTGTCCCGCAGGGTTCGGTGCTTGGTCCAGTACTTTTCAACATCTTTATTAACAATTTGGATGCGGGGGTAAAGAGCTCACTGGCCAAGTTCACAGATGACACCAAGTTATGGGGAAGTGTGGTCACAATTGAAGATAGGGTACAGATACGGGTGGACCTAGACCAGCTGGCAAGTTGGGTGGATTGGAACCAGATGAAGTTCAATGTTGAGAAATGTAAAGTGCTCCACCTTGGGATGAGCAACCCCCAACACCCCTACAGGCTTGGCAGCACCAAACCGACTAGCACCACAAATGAAAGGGACCTGGGGGTAATAATAGACCACAGTATGAATATGAGCCGGCAGTGTGATGCTGTAGGCAGTAGGGCAAATAATACTCTGGCATGCATCAATTGATGCATCTCCAGCAAAACCAAGCAAGTGATTCTTCCACTCAGCTCAGCACCGGTGAGACCGCAGCTGGAGTACTGCATCCAGCTCTGGGCACTGCACTTTAACAAGGATGTGGACACGCTTGAGAGAGTCCAAAGAAGAGCCACCCATGTGGTCAGAGTCTTACATGGCAAGCCATATGAGGAAAGGCTGAGGGATCTGGGACTCTTCAGCCTGAGGAAAAGAAGGCCAAAAGGGGACCTGGTAGCTGCTTACCGCTACACTAGGGGAGTACATCAAGGGCTTGGTGAGCAGCTGTTCACCAGGGCACCCTTGGGGGAAAACCAGGAGTAATGGCCACTAACTCCTGGAAGATCAATTCAGGCTCAACATTAGGAAAAACTTCTTCACTGTCAGGATGTCCAGACTGTGGAATAAGCTCCCTCCAGAGATGGTGCAATCACCTACCCTGGAAATCTTCAAGAGGAGACTGGACAGTCACCTTGCTGGAGTTACTTGATGCCCAGTTATCTTTCCTGCTTGGTGCAGGGGGCTGGACCTGAAGATCTTCTAAGGTCCCTTCTGGCCTTACAATCTATTAATCTTTGGCTTCCCCCATTATTTGCCTGTGTATGTTAATTTTGAATCTCTGTTTTTAGTCCAGCATTCATTTTTATTGTGGCTCTTTGGGTCATCTTTGAACAATGGCTAGTCTCCAATAACTCCTGTTGCTTGAAATCCACTGTGCCCTGACCATCCTACTGACAACTTTTAGGCTTTGACCAACTGCACCTATTGTGTTTTAACTGCAATTTATTGTCTGGTGTCATATTCGGCTTACACCAAACAAACATGACCAGATCCTGATTTGCCATTACCTAGGCAATAGTCTGTTTTTATAGGTCAGTGGCTTCCCTGTTCTCTGTGATTGCTTCAGAGCATGTTTCCAGCTGATTCTGGTGGACCTGTAGCTTAAAGGTCTCCATGCTAACAATATTAAAGGGAGGATGGTTTGATGGTTAAAGTTCTGGGTGTGCAGGGAAGGTTCCTAGTCCTAGCTCCGATTCAGACCCCCTGTGGGACTTTGGCCAAGCTCATTACGAATCTCAATCTGCCTGCAGTGCTCCTACTAATACGCAACCTAAACTTTCTCTGGTGCTGGAGAACATTGTGGTGAGACGTGCTGTGCCTGAAAGTAGAGCAGCCCCTTTTTGTAGTGCTATGCATGTACCCATAAGCTCTCCCTCTTGATGGGGTGGCACGCATGTGCCACTAATCTAATTGTGTCTAACTTTTCCATCTGGAAACTGGGCCTTTTTCTATATTTGCTTTTTCACTTGCACAGCACAGAGCTCATTATCTACATACAGGACCTAGCACCATCTGACCCCAGTCTTTATCCACTACTGAAATGCAGTTAACTGGGCTGATAATGGACATAATTTTGCAGAGCCTTCCTCCTGCCTGGGGTTCTTTGCAGGGTTGCATGCAGTCACAGTAACCAGGAAGAGAGGTGGGTTTTGAATCTGCATTTTGATGGGGTAGGCAGAGAATTGGCGCAGTGGGGAGAGGTCAGCAAGGCTGCTCCAGGGAACTGGAAATGCATCAGTAAAGATTGCTGTAAAAGCAAGGAAAGAAAAGCAAAAAGAGTCAAAGTAGCTCAGTAAGGATCTTTTCAAATTGGTGGGCAGTTCCACAGTAGCAAGTGTACTTATGAAACAGCCCCTTCAAATCTGTGTGAACATGAACAACTGTACGCATCACATCGTATTCAGGCAGAAGAATGTAGCTGTATTCAGGGGGATGGTTAGTGACAACGTATCTGCTTCAGCGGCTTGAATATGATGCCCTAAGGCATGTGTGAGTAAGTGTGACTCTACTTCCAGGTTTGCGGCTGCTCTGAAGATGAAACAATCCCTCTTGGTCATGCTGTTCTGTTCCTCTTGTGTGTATGTGTGTGAACTGAATTGCAATGGATTTTTATTTTTGCTACCTTTCCTTCAGCGTGATGCAGCAAACAGGGCCTGGATTGAAGTAACCAATTTTAATGAAATCTGATTTGCAAGGGGATGTATCTGATCATATCCTCCATCATCAACGGCTGCCCTCTAATTGTATCTTATACAAAAGAAGGTTGGTGTTTGTTTCTTGGGGGGTTTTTTTGAGAAATAACATTGCAATTAAATGCTAAGTGTGTTTCTGCCTACCTAGCACAGAGCGACTGCCTCAAAACCTCGAAATGCAGCTCTGATTTTAGGAAAGTATTAATTTTTTTAAAAGAAATAAATAAATCCACATCCTTAGCAGAGCACCATATAATTCGGTACAATAATGGGAGCCAATTGTATTTAACATGCACAAAGTTGCATTATGCTGCTGTGTCTTGGCCATGACCTAGGCAGCTGGGTTTCATTGTGCCAGGCACTATAGGCACTCATAGTAAGAGAGTCGCTGCCCCAAAGAGCTTCCTGATAGGGCAGCACAGACCAAGGGCAGGACAGGAAACTGAGGGAAGCCGGGGGACTGCTGCTTTCCAAAGGTCACAGGGCAGCCCAGTAGCAAATAGAAATAGGTGCCAAGTCTCCTGACTGCCCCAGTCCCAGACTCTCGTCACTGAGCCAAACTGCCCCTCCAGCTGTGTTTGTACTAAATATATCTTCACCCTGTCCTAACAGATAATTACTTGCCAATCTATACACCAGGTCACAGCACTCTCCTCTGCCCTGCTTGTTACCTGTACTACCTGCTCCAGCTTCTGCTTGGTAGGGCATATTCTTGCAGCATCAGCTCTGCTGCATTTGAAGGTGTGGAGACCTTTCTACTGAGAAGCTGACTTTTCCAAGCCTCCGAAACTCTCTGCTGCATATTCGTGTGTGGTTTGGAAACTGTGGATTACTGAGACCACATATCTTCTGCTTGGGGATTTAAAAGCTGAACTGGCCACAGAAATGGTTTAACTTCTCCATCAGTTTGTGCTGCGCATGATGCACGTAGCCAGAAAATCGGATGGGCTCCGGGAAGTCGGCTCATGAGGCACTATAAGTTTTTGTGGCTGAATGACAAATGAAGGGCTCCAGTGTTCCTGCAAGCTCAGAGAATGAAACGGACTCTTTTATGCACAAGAAAACTAAGCCATTTGGCAAGTATCCTCTTAAACTGAGGGGCCCAATACTGATTCAACCATTCCTCTTTCCTCCTGCCCCTGGAAGGAGAGACTGCTCCCCATCTCCACAGACTCACTCTCCCACCAGATCTAGAGAATAGCTATTACTGCTTTGATGATGACCCATATTATTAGTTTGTATCGCAGTAGTGTTGAAGGACTCAGATGGGGCCTGGGCACTGTATAAACCAGTAGTAATGGGATCTCTGTTGGGTTGTCCCTGTTGCTTAAAGAGACAGGGCAGAAGCAGCATTATAGGAGTTACTTCTCATGGGACCTGACTGGGTTCAAGCTGTCATGGTTCTCTCTGGGGTTACTATTCACTGCTAGTTACATACCCAAAAAGGGTTTCTCAGAACAAGGTATTGCTTTCCAACACTGTCTTTAGGTAATGCATAGCTGCATTAACTAGTTTATCCAGACACTTCCCATTTCAGAGGTCCACTCCACTTCCCTTCAATGTATGTCTATCTATGTCTCTGTTCCTATCAAGGGCAGGCCTTTTTTTTACTCACCACACTCTCTGTTAGCTCCAACTCTCTCAAACACGGCCAGTACAATGCAGCCCATGACCTGCTGTCAGGAATAGACTTCTCAGAACAGGGTCAAGCTACTTGGGTTTTTTAAGTACTAGTAAAAGGGCAATCAGTAATGTGTCTTCTTTCCTGCATACATGCTGCAGATGAATTAATCCCTGATGGTTTTATTGCTGCTAACAATAGGACACCAATTATTCATGAAATATTGCAGACGGCACCAACTTTCCTGATACCGATGTTGAAGAATTCTTTTTAAAGATCCATAAGTAGTGCCTGCTTTCTCTCTCAAATGACTCGAGCCTCTAGCCAAGCCAGTGTTGAAAGAAATGAGATCTTGGGCACCCTGTTGTTCTTTCAAGTACAGTAGGGAAAAGTTTGGTAGGAAGAGGCAGTAATTTATCTCTAATCCCGAAGACTGGATTTTCTTCCAGTTCATACTATGTCAGGGAAATAAAAGGGCAGCAGTTGCTATACTAATGGTAACTTCTGCCTCCTTGTTGCATGTACAGTGCCTCAATGTGCTATCATATCATGGTTGAAATAATGTAGAACACTTCTCTGTTTTTCAGTTGTCCTTAATGAAGTGAAAATAGGGGTGTTGTCTGTCCCTAGCTTAGGTGACTCGAGCCAGACTGGGAGCAGAGATCTTGCCCTCCTGGGGTCAAGCTAAAATGGACAGCCTGCGATGCAGGCTAGAGAGGTAGAGTGACCATTTCAAAAGAATCCTGACATCATGCTGGTGTGAAACAGCACATCAGGAGCTGGGTGGGGACGGCTATCCATCTTTGACAAGGGTGAATGGCAGCTCTGGGACTCTCTGTTCACTGGGAATGACTGAAAACTATTCATCAGAGGGCTGGAGTGCAGCAGTTACTGCATCCCAAAAGCACAGCACTGCAACAATGGAAGGTGGACTCGGGTCCATCAGTGGACTCTCGCTTGGCCCTCTGAACACTAACATCTAGCAGGTTCTGTACCAGTTTGCAAGTGCATGCTGGCTTCTTTGGGAAGGCCGCCTGCATTACTGCAGCTACTTCTGGGTTGCATTACTTCCATCTATGCTTGAAGTCCTTGGAAATACAGCTACTTTGGATGTGCTGGTGGAGCTGTGGTGTCAGAGGAGAGTTCTGTAAAGAGCCTAGTCATCTAGTTGAAGGAGCCATAGGGTTTGTTCACCCTTAGAAAAAATGTCACGCAGGGCTGGCTGGAGGGGCCTTTGGAGATGGCCTGACCCAGGCAAAAAGCCTGGGAGATCAGTGGCAAGAAAACAAACACATAAGTACAGACAAGCCCTTAGATGGTAAAATAGAGTCCGTGAGTGTTGTAAAAGCCAAGTTGTGGCCTATTTAAAGCTCCCCTTCCTCTCCCAGAGCACAACATCCTCCTACCCGCAGTTCTAATGGATGCTGGAAACAAATCAATATCTACAGCCCCAAGCTGAAATGGAGGGAGCTGATGATGATTTTTAATGCCCAAATAAATTACTCCTGCCATGCAAGTAGCAACGTGTATAGGGCTCAGTTATTCTCAGCCATTAAACATGACTGGAGAGGTCTAAAATATTCATGCTCTGTGTTTACCAGGAAATTAAGAAAATGCATCATTGGATGACAGTGGCTTTTATGAATGATGATTAGCCCTCAGATCAGTTACCGAACTAACAAACAAGTGACAATAACTCAGGAAACCTGATTTGCATTGGAGACCTGCTGGCATTTGTTTGCTGGGATCAGTGTGTCGTACAGTACCCCTTCCCCACACCCACACCCAAAAAAACAAACAAAAAAAAAAGGAGCATGTTTTAATCCAGTGAATCAAGGCCTATCAAGTGCATAAACTGATTTTCCCCTGAGCATCCTACAGAAAGCTGGGGATTCTCCAAATGTTTGTTTCTTAAGCCATTTTTTTGTGCTTAAACAGGAAAGCTTGCTCTGCTCTCACAGTCGAGAGCTTTTGGAATTAAGTCCCACCAGCTCAAGGGAGGGGGGTTGATGACATGTTTTGGCTCAGTGCTTTGCCAAACCCAACCCTCCACACCCCAAATCCCAGGTCTGTCTCCGCAGCGGCACTATGCTATTACAATCGTCCAGCTATTTTGGAAGCCCAGTTGCACCAGCAAATATCTTTTCTCTGCCTGCCAATCATTCTGTCTTCTGTGGCTAGATGCAGTGATGAAATTAATTTTATTTGCATGGCTTTGTTTGCATTAGAGTTGTGTCTGAGGCCCCCCTGGGCTTGGGACTATATAAACATGTAGGAAAAGACTATTCAGGCCTTGGAGATTTGGTTTAAGAACCTAGAGCTGGAAGGGACCTTTTAGGTTAGTGAGCCCGGTTCCCTGCAAATTTCAAGCACCATGTCCCACACATTTATTGTGCTTGGTCTATAAGATAGTTGGGTGTGTTGCCTCTACTGCTTCTATTGGAAGGCTGCCCCAAGACTTTGCTAACACTGTCTACAAGAAGCTCTCTTCTCATTTCCATCCTAAGCCAGTAAGAGATTTTCCCAAGGTCACAGGTCTAATACTCAACCAGGCTTCCTATGGAGATGTTCCTAGGAGTCTAAGTGTATAATGCCAGGTAACTTAGCAACGGGAATCATCTCTGATCTATTGGTAGTTTGAATGGCTCCTGGAGCTTTGGAGTTCACCATCACTTTGTGAACCAATAGGGTGCGTCTACACATGCACTTTAATGTACATTAGCTTATTTTAAAGCACATTAAAGCGTCACTAAAAAAATGCTCTTTAGTTAACATGCATTAAAATAGGCTAACGTGCATTTTCCAAGCATCTCACAATGGAGGTACTAGATTTAATACATATTAACTAAAGCATGTTAATGGATGTGTAAACGTGCCCATAATGTGCAAACTGGAGCTGGAGCAGATGGTCTCAGACAGGTATTCAGTGAGCACCACTGTGCGTGCTCTGTAGCACCTGGCCACCCTGTTGTTTACAGCACCAGTATGGATGGGGCACTGGAATCATGATTCAAGCAAAGGGGCTCCCCTGCACTTACTTCCAGGGCAAATCTGAGGGATTTCTGTGCAACAGTGGAGCACGTGAAAGGTCTCAGTCAGTTGTGAAGCGGCTGATAAGCAGGGATTAGGCAGCATGATCTTATGGCGAAGGCACTCCTGGAGCATGAGTCTGTCTGGCTCTAATACAGACACCTTGTGTGTTATCAGTGAAATCACTCCTCTCTTTCTGGTCTGTCACCTTTTTTTTTTTAGTTTGTCCTGTGCATATAGAACTGCAGCAACCTGACTTTGTTAGTAACTACCACAAGACCTACCTATGCCACAGAGGATAGTTCAGGAATTAGAAACCACTGCAGACTGATGGATCACTTTGAGTTACTGGGCTGCTTGCATGGAGACTATGAGCAGCCCTTCTGCATCCTCATAAAAAATTGATTTATTTCCTGATTCAGCACTAGGCAAACGGCTGAGAAGAAACCTCCTTGTGCTCCTTCATTTTCAATTTCAAAGGCATGCACTTGAAATCTATGCTAGTATTTTATTGCCCCCCCATCCTGGTTTATGAACCACAGGGCCACATGGCACCAAGACGTTTTCTGCCAGGCTTCTTTCCCAGAGCACAAGGAAAACTTGTGAGTTTGCAGAGAGTCAGTAGTAAATAGTTTGATGTTTAAAGTGACTAAGCTGAGATGGGCAACAGAATTCCACAGATCCTGATTCTGGGTCCTAGTCCCAGTCCTGGCCTTCAGCTTGGATACATGCCCGGTGTGGATTCTCAATCACTCTTAAATTGAACATCCGGAAACCCCTCCACTATTTAATGACCTCTTGGATTGATGGCCCAGTTTGAAGGGAACTGGATGAACTGGCGCTGGTGAGATGCAATGGTGAGGCCATAGTAGTCATAGTTTCCATATTGCTGATCTGTCTCCAACAAAGCTAGTCAAGACTGATACTATCTGGGGCCTGTTCAGCAGCTTAAGTAAAATGAAAAGTTTGGGGCCATCCTCCTTGACGTGCATTGTCTTTTATAAATGTGACAAAAGCCCAGGCTTTGGCCCAAGGTGGAAGGGATCCTAATTCAGGTAGTTCTTAAGTCTTGAGGCTCAAGGCTGCTTGGGCATGGAAAAATAGTTTGTGTTTTATTCCTATGAGCGGAGGCTGCCTAGGTCAGGATTAGGCTTGCTGATGGGGAAACCTCCTCTTACCCATCTGGGTGAATTTTAATACCCGTGAAAAACTAAACAACATGGGGTGGACACAGGTAGCGGTGTGCAGCAGTCCATTTTCTAATGCCAGCTCTGATTTATAGCTTCAAAAGTACCTGGGGTTATCACAAGAAATGGCAACTACTGGTTTTTGTTTGCTACTCAGTGGGCGCGTCTACACGTGTTATTAATGCGATTGAATAAACATTGGCACAATTCATGCTGGAGTTTATTGTTCCCAGGCACAACGATTATACATGCGCCTAGGACCACAGGATGTTGAGCTGGGTCAGAGCAGCTCCAGCTGGCAGGGGTCTTACAGGGTCAGCCTGCCAGCCCTGGGGCTGCTCCTGCCTGGCTCAGTGGGCTGCAGGGGAGCTAGCTGGGGCATGAGGATGCTCCAGTGCAGGGCTAGCCAGTAGGCAGCTCCCACACTGAATCACCCTTGTGCCCCAGTCAGCCGCACCAGTGCCTACACAAGTATTATCCTACGGCTTCATTATTTAGTCGCAGCACACTAAATAACACTATCGCAGGGTGTTTACTATGGCAGCATTTATCAGTTTACTGTGATCTAATAGAGCTGCATATGTAGACGCTGAGACTACTGCTGAGCAAATTGGGCAACTCCACAGTGAATGTCTGTTGTAGACACACCCAGCGTGCATCATCTGAGAGGATTAGGGTGTAAAACTGAGCGTGCAAGAACCTGGCTGTTATGCTGATACAGTGGCTGCTCCTGGTGGCTTCTCAACAGCAGGCGGGGGGACCAGTGCATAGTAACCATATGCATAAGCACCCTGCAGTAATCAGTGTCAGATTCCTCCTTTTCAAGATATGAGTCAGCGGAGAATTGAGACTGAGGCCAAGTTCTTAAAGGGATTTGGGTGATGAATTCCTATGCGTTTGGCCCTATCAGCGCTCTTACATCTGGTTCAAAGCAGCTAAACCAGAGTGGGGCAGTTTGGAATGGTCGCAGGGGTGTGTCCAGCTCCACAAAGGGGATGTAGCACTTTGGGAAGACTTGGCAGCCCTCACTTAGACCCTTCAGCTCATGTATGACACACTGGGAAAAGTGGTTTCATCAGACTAAGATCCACAAAAAGCAGCCTGCCAGGCAGGGAGACCCCAAACATACTAGTCAATAGGAAATGCGGGGGATGAACACTAAGCTGCTCTGTCGAGACTGGACACTTCTGGGTATGCCCAGAGTACACATTGGGGTACGTATCCAACTTTAATGCAAAACTTATGCATCAAGTGGATAGGCAGAAGTTGAACAGGTGTTTTAAGGATTACAGATTTGGACCTGGGGATCTAAATCCTCTGGAAATTGGAGCCTGAATGCCCAGTTCCTACTGAATTTTTACTGGCATTTTAATGTCAAATACCACTGAGGTCTTCTGAACATCGATCTAGGATACAAAAATGGGGCTAGAAACATTCAGGCTTATCAACTGCTGACTCAAACGGGTAACAATCAGCTTCCCTTACAGGTAACTTAGTTGATACAGATTTCTTTTTTTGTGTTGTTGAAGCTGAGACTTGCTGCTTCTGCAGAAAGGGTAAAAAGCTGTACTGGCTCTTACCAGTATCCTCACTTGCTTATCCCTAGTAGTCACAAACAACCTAGCATGGCTGCAGGAGAGTAATTTACTCCTCAACAAGTAAGTGACAGATATGGCTAATAAGTTTACAATGGAATATCACCCTCCTCACTTAAAAGGTCCATTTAGTCTCTCTGGATGCTTCCCCTCTTTTTCTCCCTAGCCTCCGAGGGAATGCTAGATTCCCCTTCCCCCCACCCCAGCTATGTTTCAGCATCTGAGATGGAGCTATAATTCTTTGCTGTTGGCTATTCAGTCGTAAAAAGATTTTGCATATGAAATGTTAATGGAATATAAACTGCTGTGCCAGCAAGAAAGCTACAGAGTCCCTTTCCAACTTGGCGGCCGGAATACAAAGATCAGGTCCTGTTTTTAGCTCATACACAGAAAATCACATCAAAGCTTGGGAACACGAGCATAAGAAATTGAAATGCTCCCCCACCCTGGGTATAATCTTTGCCAGCTCACTTTGGATTGGACTATCCACACCATTAACAGGAAGCTTCTCATCTTTCCAAGCAAATCTTTTCAAAGCCTGAGTTGAACTCTTGTTACCTTGAACAGCTGAAGAGTCTGCATCTCTGTGCAAGAAAGTTTCCATCCTACATATGCGTATCTGGGGTTACTGTATTAAATACTGGGAGATTTGCCTTTATTATTCTCGCTTAAATGAAACCAAACTTCTCAATAATTCTGAAGTTGAGGGTTGTTCTATAATAATATTTATGCCTGTGGCACAGCCTTCTCCTGGCTTGTTTACTAACCACTATTGCTGTTTTCCCCTCGCCTGCGTTGTACTTCATTCTTCAGCTTGTGTTTATTACTGCATGAAGGGTTTGCCACAGTATTATGAAGTCCATAGTAAAGCAGCTGGCCAAGTCACCAAATCAAATGCGAAAACCCAGGCAGGGGAATCTGGATTATTTGTACACAGGGCCTCAAGCAGTTGTATAAACTGCACCAAGGCTAAAGCAGAGATTAAACACAAATGGCACATCAGCGGCCTGCAGATGCTTTGGGACTGTAGTGCAGATGGAGGCAAGGTCACGGAGCTAGGGGAAGTGCTGTGCTCTAACAAGGGCTACACAGCCAGGTTTTGCCAGCCGAGCTTGATTTCTGACAGCCAAATATTGTATGTGTCTGTGCCCAGGCATCTGTCTGACAGTCAGTCCCCCTCAGCTCCTGGCTGCTGGTGCCAGCTGACAGGAACATGGGGGCAACCCCATGCCTTCTGCCCAGATACCCTGATCCATTGGGTACCTAATATCCCTTGCACCAGGGGTGGATTTAGGCACAAGCTAAGTAAGCTACAGCTTAGGGCCTCATGTTATGAGGGGCCTCTAAATACTTGAAAGTATTTCATAATGCAAATAGGCTTATTGCAAGATCCATGTTTTAGTTAGATTATTAGTTTTTCATTGCACCTTTGCCTATGTATATATTTCTATTTCCATTGTCCTTTCTGTTAGAATAATACACTTCTTTGGTAATGCTATGGGGCCTCTTAAGTTTGACATAGTTTAGGGCCCCAGCATGTCATAATCTGGCCCTGCTTTGCACCCTGGCAGTGGAGCTGGGGGAAGAGGTACGGTACAGTATGCCGTACCTTGGTGGTTCTGCTGTCCGCCATCGGAAGATCTGGCAGCAGAAGCCACTAAGTGAAAAGCAGGAGCAGGAGAGTCAGTCAGCCTTGCTTGCCATCTAGCAAGGCTGGTGTTACCCGTCTCTAGATCAAGGGGTAGGGAATCTGTGCAAAGATGTGGTCTTAGGCCTTGAAGCCAGCAGGAGATTTGCACAGACTTGAATGGAGATGGCTCTTTTAGGCGGAGGAGAATGCCTCTGGGGAGGTTTCTTTCCCATCCACCTGAGTCATGGAGGATTCCTTCTTCCCTTTCAAGTGAGTTTGGGCTTGTTGAAATGAGCTGCAGCCATGCCTGTCTGATGTGCAGACATGTTTCATACATTAGCCTTTCCCCTGGGTGGGAGACTTCAAAAACTCTCTTCTGTCAGCTGCTAGTACTATCTACCAGTGTAGAGTGGGGCCTGAAATGCAAGTTTTCCCTCCCTTTCTTGGGGAAAGGAGGATGCAGCTGAGAACAGGGTTGGGGGAGCCCCAGAAGGAAACTACAATGTTAGCCATGTTTTGTTACCCTAGGCATAGACTGACCTGCATAAATGACACGGGAGCAGTAGGAAACTGCAGGCTAGGGGCATAGCACAATAGCATTTTGTATTCTTCCTGGCCCTTGTTGCTTGATGCCTGCTTTCACCATAGGCGCATCGGATGTTGTTTTCTGAGATTCCCTCCCCACCTAACTGAGGGAAATGAGCAGAGTGGTTCTGACACAGCCTTTTGCCTGTAGCCTGCTTGAAAGGAACTGAATTACACTGGCAGTAATTTCTGATTCTAGGAACCTGCCTCTGGGGGTCTCACGCGCTTGATGTGGAACGTCGGAGCAGAAGCTGCTGTTTGTTAGTTCAGTTCAAAGAAGCCAGCACCAACTCTAGCTCTCTTATTTAATTTGGGAGTGTTTGAGGCTTGAAACAGCTTTAAAAAAAATAGGCCAGTGCTTGTGGATCTTGTGGGGGTGGGCAGGGAAGAAAGGAGGAGGTTCCAGAGATGCTCAATACTCACAGCTCCATCTCCTTCAATAGATTGCTCTGTACCGCTAGGATTTAGGTCTGAGAAGTAATCCTGTGGCCTGGCATAGGGTGTCCTTGGTGTTTGGGATGTTGTTCCTTGTCATTAGGAGTGACAGTTGGGAGTGGTAGTTTTGGGGGATGACTGGTTACCAGTTGTTACCCATGCAGGGGACAAGGCTCAGTAGGGCAGAAGCATCCTAGTCAAGGAGAGCTCAATATTGGAAAAGATGCAGAATCTCTTCAACAGAGTCTTAAAGCACTGATTTCCAACCCTGTGTCACCAACCATTTTAATTTTGTTAGCTAAGTAGCGGGTTATTACATTATTGCTGGCCAGGGTTTGCTTGTTTAAAAAAACTAGAGGATTTCCACTAAAAATGTGTAGCTATAATTCAACTTACTGAGAGCATGATCAGCAATAGGTGAAGATAGTAGCGTTGCGGCAATGCTGTGTTAGCGAGCAGTCCAGGTAGGGAAGGATGTTCTAACAGCAACATATTGAGAGTGGGGATGTCCAGGTTCAGCTTCCAGCTCTGCCCCAGGCTCCCTTTTGTGGCCGGGAGCAAACTGCATCTCTCAGGGCAACAATCACATCTTGAGCTGCTCCCAAGCAGTTCTAGGAAGATCTCAGGAACTTTGCACCTGCATGCGTCTGCTTGAGGCACCAGGTTCCTCCCAGAAGAGTTACGCTGAATGAGATGTGGAGCAGCAAGAGGTTCCTTCATTCCTCTCAGCTCCCAAACTGCATTTTCAGACTCACTTTCTGCAATGTCCCTAACAGATTTGACAGGCATCTGTTGTATGGTTTCCAGTTCGGGCTCTGTATTAATCAAGCCATAATTAGCAAAGATCACTAACCAGTTTCACAAAGCATTAACTTGAGTTAGTAACTGCAAACCTGCTCTGAAGTTTTTTTTTCTTCAGGGAAAATGAAAATTATATACAGTACAAGACAATTAACCTTCACGGGATGCTCGGTTTACTTGGAGGATAATTAAATTTCTCGGCATTGCTTCTCTCCTGTTTTGTTCTGTCTCATTAACATGAAGGAGGAGAGGGAAGTCAGTTGTGCTGTTTACATGTGGCTCCAGACTTCTGTAAGGTTCAGGAACAAGGTGTAAAAGCGTGTCATTCACAGCTGGCATCCAGCTGAGCCCCAACTCTACTGTGAATTAGAGAAGGACAAGCCAAAATGTCCTTGAGATACTGGTGGAAGAAAAGGATAAAGCTCTTTGTTCTGCATGGGTCACACCACTTCCACTAGAAACCGGCGGACACAAGCAGGTGTTTTCCTGCAGCTGGGAAGCAACCATTGGCAGCTACCTGTTTTGGTCACTCTTTTATGGTTACAACTCAGATCCCTGGCCACCATTGCTTGGGATAAGGAACTATGACATAGTTTATTCACATGGTCATTGGGCCTGTGCAAAGCTTTGCATCGTGATTCGGATTTGGAGATGATTTGGATGATTCAGAGGCTGAATCTACAATTCTGAATTGAACTGCGGGAAGCTTTAGGCTTTCCGAATTGATTCGGAGCTTCCGAATCACTTCGGAAAAGATTCAGAGATTTGGCCATAGGGTATAATGGGGGATCAATGAAATATCTATAACTTTGTTGTCTTTTGGCTGATTCAGATGAAACTTAGAGGGGTGGTAGCCTCTGCTAAGAGCATAATGCATGCCAAGGTTCAAGGTGATGGGTGCAAGGGTTTCTGGGAAACTGCATCTCAACATTCTGAAAGCAAAACTCATGTCATGTGGGTGTGCTAAGCCACAGTGGGGTCAAAACTTCAGAAGTGGTAGCTCTTACTAAGGCCACAAAGTTTGCCAAGTTTCAAGGAGATAAGAGCAGGGGTTTGGTGGAAACTGCACCCCCAAATCTTGAAAGCAAAATTCATGTCACGTGTGTGTGTTATGCCACAGTAAGATCAATACTGCAGGGATGGTAGCCCCTGGTGAGGCCACAAAGCCTGCCAAGTTTCAAGGAGATAGGTGCAGGGGTTTGGAGGAAACCCCTACTTCAATCTCCTTGAAACTTGGCAGGCTTCATGACCTCAGCAGAGGCTATCATCCCTGAAATATTCATCCAAATTGGACAAAAAACAACAAAATTTTAGATATTTCATTGATTCCCCATTATACCCTACGACCGAATCTCTGAATCAGCTCCGAAACTTTGGATCCGATTTGGCTGAATCGAAGCGGGAAACCGATTCGGAGCTCCACATCAAATTGCTGGCATCCGAATTGGCCAACTCCAAACCTGAATCGAATAGTTCCCTATTCGCACAGGCCTAATGGTCATCAGTACATGCCAGCCAGAGGGATGACAATGTCGATATAGTTAATGCTATGAAATAAAGTCTTTGTGTTAAATTAATTTTGTTTACTCCTCTAAACAGCGGGAAGAGGATATGGTTGTAATGAGCAAGGAGGACTCCTGGAGTGGGGAGGATACAGAATTAAAAAGATACCCGTAGCACAGAATTCGCTTTCGCTCTGCAAATTACAGCTGTACAAGCCTTTTCAGACCATTCATTTCATTTTTGCTCTTTCTCTCCTTAAGGATTATGATGTATAATAAGAGTAGATCTATCAAGTCAGTTTCTTGTGGGCTTGGATTCCGAAGTGCCTCAATTTAAATGCAAATTTGCAGCTATTCAATTACTTACTGGATCAGAGGCGCCTTTGGATTGTGAAGGGCACATAATAAAAAAGCGAATTCCTCAATGCAGATATCATCTTCCACTGCAATATTATAGTGCCTTGCCTTTTGGTAGGAACAAAGCACTTTACAACAAACTTTTTTTTGCTACGTTCCCTTCTAACACAGAGAATCTTTTATTTCTTGTGCTTTAAACAGTTTGGCTGATAGAATCTATTTGGGCGAAATAGGAATAAATATGTTATTTTCCTGGGGCACCTTAAGTGATAAAATGCTTTAGGGCCTGAAAGGATTAATATGTGGACTTTCTGTTGCATTTTTGATGGACAACTCAATCTTTTCTTTGTATATAAAATAACAGACTATTTGCCAGGATTTCTTGAAGCAGAAGCTACCATTGAGGTTGCTTTCATAGGGTATGCATATTTAATTTTAAATATTGAGGAACCTCTGAATAAATCCATCTAGAGGAAAGACTCAAAAGGACTCAAAAAGTGCACATTCAGCACCTTTGGGAAGCGAGTTCTGCATTCCTGTGGAAACTGGTGCTATGCAGATTGTCAACCATTTAAAACATGCTAGATCTAAGTGACTCTTTTCCTTGCCTATGGATGTGGGGTGAGGTTGCAGAGATGGGAGGCTGTCCATTTTATGAGGATAGACAATAGAGGAACCCGGAATCTATCACCACATCCATGCATGGGGTATATAACACTCTAGTGTTAGGCCAGCAGCCCTTGCAGATACGCTCTAGTTGAGTCCCTGCCACGCGATGCCTGTAAGAATGAGACATTGGTAAAGAAGTCACTCAACAGAACTGTGTTGCAATCTTGGTTCCTGAGAGACAATGTCACAAAATCCCATTGCTTTCAACTGAGTAGGAACAAACACCAGGCAGTTCCCCTGTTCAGAAGTTCAAGTCTGCCCTTTCCAGCCAGTCCTGTGCCCAAAGAGCTCCCGCTTTCCTGCTCCTTCCTAGGCCCAGGCTCAGAACTCACTTGTGCGTTCCTGTGGCTTTCTGCTTGCAGTTGCGCACAATTTCTACCCAAGTGATACCCCACCCAACTGCATTTGCGATCGGTCTTAGTGAAATCCTTCTTATTCACTCCAAGCAACTTCTTGCTCAGGCCTTTCCACGCACTCCAGCACCTTCACTTCCTGTGGTTTCCAACTCATATTCCAAACTCTTCTAAGGCATTTATCACCATTTTACAGTTGAGAAAACTGAGGCACAGGGAGCTGTCCAAGATTGACTTCACAAGCCAGGATGTAGAAACTAGCAAGGAAGTAGAAACTACTTGTCTAGAGACCCAATCCAAGGCTTTGTCCAGTAGAAACGTCTGTGTCCCTCTGTCTGTATACTTTGGATGTAAATGGAGACAGTCCCTGCCCCCAGGAGCTTCCAGTCTAAATACAGGAGACAGGCACAGGGTGGGAAGGTGGTGACATTACTGCCTGCATCTTACAAACAGGGGAATTAGGCCCCTCAGCAGCTCAGTGATTTGCTCCAGGTCCTCCAAGCACCAGGTGGTAGCATCCCCATTAAAATGAGGAGTAATGGCTTGAAGTGGCCCCAGCACTTAGCGGTTAAAGGTCCCAACATGGATGTGACTGGCATGAGCATTTTGATTGATGAGCACTTGCTTTTCACAAGGATTTCCTTAAAAGTTGGCATGTTTAACTCCTCACAGCCTGCAGCTCTGGGTGCTTGATGCTGCCAGCACCATTTGCAAAGCGGGATCTGGTTTGCTGAGGTCAGGGAGTCCCCTTCAGGATCAGCTTCTCCATAGCTTGCAAATTACTGGCATGATTCCCTCCCTCACCCCCACCTCTAGCTTAACAGGCCTACTGCAAAAGATTTCTCTTGCAAGAGCCTAATGTGTTAATTATCTTGCCCGGTTATATACATAGTAAAGGTATTGCATGATGTTTCTGTCAGTGTTTTGGGTTGTCTCCTAAATGGCACCATTCAAATATTCCAGAGAGATGGTATTTCTTGTGCGGGCCAGTTCATTGTCCATCTTTGTGTCTGAGAGGTGACACAGCAGATACTATGAATGAACCAGAATGCTACCCTTCGCTTTTGGGCACTGTTACTTGGAGGAAGGTGAGGACGTGGGGAAGATTGGCCTGTTCTCTAGAACTGCACCATTGACTTGGAATTGTCAGAATACAACATAGCAAACGTGTCTGGTCAAATACTGACATGCACAGGGTAGAAATACAAAAAAACTAGAACTCTTGGTTGCAAAATGATACCTTTTATTAGACCAACTGGAAAATGGCAAGAAAATTGTCCTTTTCTGCAAACTTTCTGGATCAAAGTCCCTTCGTCAGGCTCTGGGAAAAGTGTAGATGGTGCAGAACCAGGTAGGGCTAGTGCAGGTGACTGTTCCCAATCCCTTGCGCTATCTTATTCTCTCACTTCAGGGATGTGTCATGCTTATCTGGTGCAAATAGTAGCCAGACCCAAGAATGAACCTCAAAAGATTAAGGTGCCACTTGTAATTGAGCCTTGTTTGCATATGAAGTTGTGTGAATAATGCATAAATCGCTTCATTACTGGAGAGGAAATAGCGTCATTTAAATCACTGGGTTCCGATGTTAGATTGATAACACACTATATTGTCTTGCCAGCCTCCTGTGGATGCAAGCTGATGAAACAATTAGTCAAACTGAATTATTGTGCACATTTCTCTTTGGACACCCAGCTGTTAGAGAAATATCATCATCTTTAATGTTTTGGAACTAGTGTATTTGAATCATTGGTGCTGCCTTGCTGGTGAGATCTGAACTTTGCATTTGCTATGATCAGTAGGGGAAGACGGTTTATTTTTGCTGATGTATTTGTGGCTTGTTTCTGCTTTGTTACTGCGGTGTAAACTTGGAGTAACTCCATGGAGTGTATTGCTCTTAAACAAGAGATAATACCTGTTGGATTTGGTGTCTAACCACACAACCTCCCACTTTCTGCATCTGGAATAGTAACTTAACCTGGGGGTGGCCTGCTTTTTAGCTCCACCACCAGTTGCACACCCTGCTGTGTTTAGCATTGCCAGGTGAAGGCAACATCCCTCATCCATTTTGTCTCGGGGAAGTGACAGCAACCTGTTTTAGACAAGTTATTCGCAGAGACAAGGGAAGAAGCTGTGGGTGCTGCCCAAGCCCTACCCTGTCATTCGACTTTGGCAAAGGAGCATTGGAACAGCCAGATCTTTCCATTTCTAGCATAACTCTTTGCTGCTACTTCCAGTGACATTTGGTCCATCAGACTGATATCACCAGAGATTTGCAAGCATTCAGTTAGCATCCGAGCAAAGCCTCGTGCATGTGGAACCTGCTGCAGATGGTAGACTCGTTGCTGTCTTGATCTCCCTCTGGGAGCTCTCACCTGCTTATATCTCATCTCAGACAGGCCTCACAGCATAAAACACTGTTCTGTTTAGCCCCTACCCTGCTGTGTCATGGCAATACAGATAATAAAGTGGAGAATCAGGCTCAGGGTGTACTATTGAAGTCTTAAAAAAATATACACTGAGAATGCACTGGATTATTTTGCATAATAAACCCGATTAAATATCACTTACTTGGAAAAGAAGTTTACCATAAAAAGGCCCTGTTCCCAATTTGACTGCAGTCAATGGCAGGACTCTTTCAGCTTCCATGCAAGCAGGACACAGTCCGTAGTTTGGGATTGTGTTTTCTGCTTTCACCCTCTGCAAAGCCTCCTGGCTGATGCTATCTGCCACCCATCATGGAGTTGTGAGGGTTTTAATATGTTACCTGGACATATTCCAGACACTTCCCCCACCCTGCAGTGGAGGCTGTCCAAGGAGCACACCATTGATTACCATAAAAAATAACAGCAGAAAATCACACTAAATATAACACTTGCTGTTTGTGGGCTCACTAGAAGCAGCACAGCCACTGCCTGGGGTTTTGCCCACTGTTCACTGACTTCTGTTCTGCTTTACTTGGTGTATGAAGCTTTTTTCGTTCAGCACTTTCACAACAGCATGGTGATGCCTTCACCCTTACTCATGCAGCTTCATTGATTTGGTGGGATTTTATGAAGGACAGATGCTAATCAGAGATTCTCCTTCTGATTTGCTTTTCCCCAAGTGCCTCTGTTGCTCTAAGACCACAATGGGTTGTAACAACCTCAGACTAAAACCATCTTGCACTTGCTGCTACTAGCTCTGGTCCACTATAAAAAGCATTCTGCTGCAAACAGAGACATGGCTTCAATGAAATTCTCCCCACTGAGTTTATTTGAAATATTTGGGCTAAAACCTCCCTGGGAACAGGTGAATCCACAGGCTTCCAAATAGGAGGAAAATATTGCCACACAAAAGCCCATAGACTCAAATAGTCATGCTTCACTTACCACTTGTATTGCATACACACTTGGTATGTGCCAGAGATGTAGCTTTTCTTGCTGCCCACTGTGAAGTGCTTTCACAGATGCAGGTGTTGGGGAACATCAAGTCTCTCTCTCCCTGGGAAAAAAAATCAGTGGCATGAAAGTGGGATGTTTTCTTGCTCATTTACACAAAGGTGGTCATGGACAACACACAAGCCAGCACCTCCTTGACAAGTCTTCACATGCCGATTCTTGGCTTCTCTGAAAGCAAATCGATCGCAACCATTTATTGTAGTTCAAGAGGGGTCAAACTTGCTGGCTGCTTGCAACAGCTTAATTGTGAGCTAACATCCCAGAACAATAATCATTAGACAAGCAGGGCTGGAAAGGAGCTCATCTAGTCCAGCCCTGGTCAAGGCAGGATTGTCCCTGAATAACCCATCCCAGTCGAGTGTTGACTCTGTTTTCAATAATGTCCAAGGATTGGGTTTCTATAACCAATTTAGATAACTGTTGAATCACACTCAGAATGAGAGAGTTCTTAATCTCTAACCTAAATTTCCTGTGCCTGCAGTTTAAGCCCATTGTTCCTTGTCCTGTCCCTTGCGGCCAGAGGGAATAATGGAGCAACACTTCAAAGCCTCAGTAATGTAGGTGTACTATGTGTAATGGCTATCTAGTGCTGCTGCCAGTGCAGACAGGCCTGATATTCAGAGGTCTTCAAGCACCTGTTCCTCCTGAAATAAATTGAAGCCTGATTTTCAGGGGTCCCAAGCCCCTGCTATTGCATGTGCACACTGATGTGGCATAGCTTGGTAGGACAGCAGAGAGCAAAAGACCTGGGATTTCAGGGACAGAGAAGCCTCTGGCAGGCTTGTGCACTGCTGGGGAACCTAGACTTCTGTGCCTCGACGCAAAGAACAGCCCAAGAGGGGACAGAAACTGCAGCTGCATGTCCGGAGTCTGCAGGATTCTCTGTCCCGCACCCCTTTTTTTTGTATTCCTGGACATCCTAGAACACAAATCTCCTGATTTCTTTCCGTCCCAGTGGAAAAAACATCCTGCTTACATAGCCACATCCTGGATTAATTTTGGACTGTATCTCCATCACCAGTCCCTTTTAGTTTTTCAGCTTTCCATCCTCTTCAAATAGCTTGAATGGATAACATTTTGATTGACAAAAGTACCAATTAATGCCATTGTCTTGCTTAACTATTTACTTAGTACTAATTACTCCTGTGTATCCTGGTGCCATTTCTAACAGCTCCACAGTTATTAATTTATTGCTAGACAAGATATTGCCAATGCATAAAATGACATTTTGATTTAATTACTTAGCGGCAGCAAATACAATGAGCATAAATTCTAGTTACCCATACGCAGTTATCGTTACTTAAGTTTATTATCAAGTCATTTTATGCACTTGCTTTTTCCGCCCCCAAATCTTTCATTAGGAATTGTGCAATCCACCTATTTCCCTAATGAAAACTAATTGCTATCTCAACAATCGGGCATGATAGCAAAGCAATATCTGTAATCTTCCATGCAGTAGCCAACCTAGTGAATTGCATGGAGCAGTTTCTTACAGAAAGAAACTCCATACACTCAAGGAAAATATAATTCCAGAGTACATGAGCTGAATAAAGAATGTGAGCCATCTATTTATTTCTTCCTTCGAGCTTAAATGCTAAAGAAACGATCATTTGTAATGCTCTCACAGAGCTTTTTGATGCCAAAAAAAACCTTCCATGCACATTGGTGCATAATTAAGACTAATTAACTTCCCTTAATTTTCACTCGCTGCTGATATATTTTTGAATTTATTTATTAAGCAAATGCTTTTTCAAGGCACTGTAGAATCCATCTCTTTTAATTAAGATGAACTGGCAGCCTTCCCATCACATGGAGCCCAAATGATGTTTTTATTTGCTTTTATTTAGCGTTCTACCAGCCTGCGCTGCCTTTTACTGTCAGCTGAAACAAAGGGTGGTAATGACGGAGGTGAAGGAGCATCATTTGCTGACCTACTTGGCCTTGGAGTATTAATATTAACCTCTTTCCAAGGAGGGGTACAACTCCACAGCAATGCTGGCTTTCCTGACAGCCAGTCTAATCTCAGAGAGAGCCTGCAGCACAAAATCCTTTTGGAATGGAGCTTGTTCTACGTTGAAGAGTCTTGCTCAATGCGGAGACTCTCTTGAACATGATTTGAGATGCTGTTGTGCTGTCTATTAAAGCCATTTGGCCCTTGTTTCTCCTGCTGCATGGGGCAAACCCATCCTCTGGCATAGTTCCCTTCAAAATCCCTGAACATTTGGGATTGTCCACTTGAGTCATGCATGGAGGGACCCTGTATTCACTCCACTTCCCATCAGAAGGCAGATCTAGCCCCCCCATTTGCACTGGCTCCTCTCACCCCACTTCCCTGAGATCTTGTGGAGGCCTTTCCTGCCTGCCTGTGCTGGTGGAGGGCATGGCAGGAAGTGTGTAGCACTGTGTTTTCCGTTTTTGTGAATTGCTCCTCTTGAGAAGGGTACACTAGAAGGAATAGGCCAAGCCGATGATACCCATTACCTACCTCCCCTGGCTCCTCAGAGCTCCATCACCTATTCCAAGCTGTATTGTTCTTCACCTTTGCCAGGGCTGCTACATTATGACTGGGGTTGAGTCCTGCCAGGGGCCTCAGCTGAGGGACTGGTCTCAGATGTGCATTCCCATTGAAAGGGCACATTATGTTAGTCCAAGGAGATCAATCAGTTGAGCAGAAAAGAACTTGTCTGATCTTTGGCTTGAACCAAATCCTTTTGCAGGCTGAGAAGTGTTTGACTTGTAGCCTGGAAGAGCCAAATTGCCATGCAAGGGATAGCTCTGGTGCCCTTCCTGTAGCATACATTGCCATAACTGTTTTCTGTATGATACTATTTTAAATATTGCGGTTGATGAGACAATGAGAGACAGCTGCCATTTTGCGTCCCCTTTAGCTCTAGCATGTTGCAGAGGAGACAGGAGCACTGTACTCTCTCTTTTGAAAGCTTTATTTTTGTATTAGTTCTTGAAGTTTCCCATCCCTTGCGTACAGGGAAAACCGTCCAGTCACAAAAAAGACCCAAACTCTTGCCAAAGAACACATCTTCTTTTTCCTCTCTCATAAGATTTTTGCAGGCAGAAGTGAAATCTCAGTGGCTTAATTTATTTTGCCTTCCCTTGCCTCTTGGTCACCTTTGCTCCTCACTCCCATAGCTGCTGATCCTTATGTTTTGTAAGATGTGCATGGATAACTACCTGCAGAAGCTCTCCATGAAGTAGCCATTTGTGCACATCCCCATGTGCCAGTTAAACACCCTGTAGATGGATGTGGAAGAGACCATGCATCTCCACTCCATTCCCTATCCAGCTGTTGCCTGATTCAAGTATTCCCACATAGTCTTTAGTTTGGCTTGGTTATGTGTTCAACCAAGGGTCAGTGCAGGGAGTCTGCTACATGTGCATAGCTCATTCAAACCCCATCTGTCTGTGCAATGCCCTTACAGAACTCCATTTGCTTGTTTGTCCAGAACAAGTGAAACGGGAGGGGCTTTTCACACTATCTTCCCTATAAGATGGGGCCAGCACGCTGTATCCACACCATTGGCTTGGAGTCTGTATCCTAGTTTGGGAGTTCCATGAAACCAGGACTGGCATTCATTCACAGAATGCCCAGAATTGTGGTGTCCTAGGTTTTATCTCAATTGAAGTATCTTATTTAGGATCCAGGCCAGTACTTTTTTCCCCTTAGCAATCTGGCAAAGTGACCGCACTGTAGCTTTTGGAAATCATTCATCTTATAGTATTATGTTGTCACTGTGGCTTTTATTCTTTCTCTGGAGGGAGTGACGGAGTAAGGAATCAATTCTTAGACTTTGAAATGGGGGGAACTAACCATGATTTCCCAGTGGTTCTGATTAGTCAGAATTGCAGCTCATATAGATTTGGAAGTTGGTATCTGATGCCATACGAAAGGAGAATAAACTGCAAGCCCCATCTCACAAAGAACAAGGTGTGAAAATGGGTTTTATTGCAGGAAATGTACTGTGTAAAACTTGAATAAATCCCCTAACTCTTGAGCTGCACAAAACAGCATTTGGGGGAACCTGTGTGAAAAGAGATTTAGGTTCACATTCTCATCTGGTTGATAACTCTCAAAAGTCTTGCCAGAACAGGGATTCTCCTGAAACAAGCACACTTACTACTTGTGAAAATGTTTTACATGCCTAGCCCAACCCCCCTGCTTCTAGCATGCTGAGCCACAATGGAATAAGAGAAGCAATCCTTTTCGACATGCATTGCCTGGTATGTATATTATTGTAATGTCCCCTTGGCTTGTCGATGCAAACAGGCCACTATCATTAGTAGGAGCTCCCACTTCTCATGATTTTACAGGAATTGTTTTGTATCGCTTATTTTGGGTTTGGTTTGTAAGTCCTGGCATGCTGGTTCCATCTGTTTGCAGAGCTGCTTAGCACTTCCTTTCCATTGTTTGGGTTTGTTTAACTGTTTGGTTGGTTTTTTTTATAATGCTGCCCACTTTTTTCTTTTTCTTCCAATTCCTTTGGATGCAGAAGTCATTTACATGGCTTACCATTCTGCAGGTTGGGTAGTGCAGGTTGGGTAGTGGGGAGAGAAGTTCAAAAGCACCATGGTTTGAGGACACTAGTGCCTTTTGAAGGTCAATGGATTTGCATGGGTTCACATGATGCACAAAGACTGGCTGCTAAAACACCCAGAATGGAGTGACATTGGCAGTGTGTGATCACAGCTGGGATCTCCTGGCTCCATCCAACATTGAGCTGGTCAGCCTGGTCCCAGAGCAATGCAGGGCACACACAGGTAAGGAGACAGGTGGGGTAAGGTATGAAGCAACATAGTGAGAGAGCAACAAAGCAACTGCCAGAGGTTTCTCCCAAATACGGATGCCTTCATGTGTACCTTTTGTGGCAGGCCAATAGGGGGTGCTTCTGCACTGAGCCACCTGCCCCACAGCACCCAACCAGCTACCAAGCTCCAAGAGTCTCCCTTGGGGTGCCTATAACTGCCTGACCCCCTTTCTGGATCACATCTGCAAACCTGGGGTAACCGCCACCACCACCACCACCTGGACTCAGGTCTCTGTGTGGGCCCTGTGCCGCCCGGGATACACAGGCCCTGTAGACCTTGGGATCTTGGACTGCTTCTATTAGCGTGAAGCATAGAAAGTAGCCTCCCTTAGCCAGCCGGGCAGAGGGAGCAAAAAGGTTTGCCCAAACCCTCTCAAGCATGTGCCACAAGGCTTGCTAATGGATAGTTTTATTGGGTAGAGAGGGCAGGCTTGGGGAGAGGTACAAGTTAGAGAAGTATCAACAGAATAGCCCTGAGCAAACAGAAGTGGCCTGATACCTGTCTGATACGCTTCTAGATGACTGTAAGCTACATTTCTAGTTAAGTTTCTGGTAATTTACTCACTTCCACATCCTGAGCATTTGATGCTGGCCAATCAATTTGAAAAACATCACAGATACCTAGAGGAGTGACATGGCCTTAAGCCCGTGCCCCTAGGTTGTGAGGTCAGAGCTCCAGACAATAGAGAGGTTAAATCCACCCCCACATACCTGAGGCTCCTCACCTATGCAGTAAGCTGGGGCAACCAAGTTGACAGACGGCACACGAGAGGGAGAGAGGAACAGGAAACCCACAGCGAGGAGGGAGGAGGCTGGCCTGGGATTCTTTCACACCTTTCTCTGGGCTAACATCCCAATGTGAGTAATCCATTTCCAAAGAAGACTTCTTTTTGCTTGCAAAACAATCACTCGATAGTTCAAAAACAGCCAGGTTGTATGGATGCAAGGCTTTTTAAACTGATGAAATGAAAAGCTCTTGCAAAAGAAAGAGCAACCTGACCAGCCTGAAGGTACTTGAGTGCTTTTAAACTTGCAGCTCATGCTGAGTGTATAAGGAGATAAGTCAGAGAAGGTCCTGTTTGTAGGATGGCCCCTCTGTGTCATTTCCTGCATCTCCTGGTTTGATTTCTTCTCTATCCACCTTCCTCTAACCATCCTGGCAACCAGCAATCCATTCTGTTCTTCACAAAAACATGGAGCAAGTTGCATGGATTCCTCCACTCTTATTAGTTTTCTGCAGGTACTAGCTGTAAGGCACTAGGTTTCAATGGTTGAGAGAGGGAAGACCTTGATTGCACTCCCAGTTCTGCCACTGCCTCAGTATATGGCCCTGGTCATGTTGCTTCATCTCTCTACAGGGCTTCATCCAGAGCTGCACTGAATTAGGAGGATATCATGGAGCTCATTATACCATTATCCACAGAGGACTTGGCTTACTTCCCACACCCAGAGCCCAAACTCTTTGGAGGGGCATCTTTGGTGACTGAACAAAGGATCATGCTTCTACAGAAGCATCCCTCTGTCTTTGCAGTTCTGGTACTGGGATCTGATGCTCCCAGAAGAATAAAAACATTATTGCTTTTAGTTTTTGTCCTTTGTTAGACAGTCCAGAAAAACAAATGGGGAATGTTTGCCCTGACCTTTCATTTTCCACTTAGTGTGAGTAGGAAATAAGATCTTTAAATTATATTCCATAAAGGCAGGCATATTTCAGCTTATAAATCATTAGCCTGCAACATGTCTAGATGAGGTTACAAGAAAATAATGTCACATACTCCGCCAATAATGTGTTTCCTCAGAAAAAAACTCTTCTGTTTAATTTTTTCCCTGCAAAAAATTTTTAAAAAGCCCCCAGGAGCTGCCTGCCTTTGCAGTTACTTGGAGCAGATCCAAAAAGAGTTAATTTGATTAGGTGCAGCTACAAAACGATGAGCGGCTGTAAGCCCCTCATGTAGAATTAATAAAAAGCAAATCCATCCTAAAGCAAGCGTCACAATTTGGTTTCATGATGGGGTGAGTACAAAGCCTGTCTCATTGGTGTGTACACGCTTCCAATTTCAGCTGCCACTACCAATTCACATTGTAATTCACACTTCTCTGAAAGGCGACGCCAGCAGTTGTTCGGGGGGACAGATGAAGGTTAAATCTCCGAGGCACGGGAGTGAAAGGATTCCGTCAAAGCTGGAGCCGAGAGCAAAAGATCTTGTTGTAATGCAGCTTCTGCACAAAGGAAACCTGAGACAGTAGACGGGGACATGGGGCTCAGGACTCTCATCACAGTCCTGGGTGACCACCTCTTTGTGAATTGCTTTCCCCAGTTTCCAATGTCTGTGCTTGGATTGAGCAATGTTAAGATGTCCAGAAATTAGTCCAAAGCTAGCTAGCCATGCCTGTTACTGATGGGCCATAGACGTTGCAAGAATCTACTTCTCTGGAGGCAGGTTGAGTGAATCCTGATGTGATGAACTGATTTCCTTTCCTATGCAGGTTTGGTTTTATACATATGCAGTCATGCCTACAGCATGCTAGGTAGCAGCACATTATCAACAGGCTACATAAAGAGTAATGGTGTCTTTTACAATAATTGCCATTGTGTGCCTTGGACTCCCCAAACGCTGCTTTTGAAAATGTCCTCTCCACTGAATTAAGATGTTTGCTGATAAATCTGCTGCTAATGAACACTATTAGTAAGGGATGAGTTTCATAAAGCAGAGGATTATTTTTTCTGGCATGGATATTCTCTGAGTTTGCAACCATTGAAACTCCCTGGTCTCTTTTTTGATTACCTGTTCATTCAGCATGTGTGGGAGGGGAACACAGTGGTGGCAAGGAGAAAGATGGGATAAATATTCTTATTCCAAGCCTTAAATGATTTTCCCTTAAGTGTTTGGAGAATTTTAAGCAGACCTGAATTCTAAACAGGTCTTTCACAGCCAAGAAATCCCCTCCAATTCCTTTCTTCAGACTTTCCCATTCCAATAGGGTCAATGTTTCAGTTTCTGTGCAGGGTCTTAGTGTGTTTCTTCTATGGACAACATTACCTAGAAAGGAGACTTGGAGCCCATCAAAACTCTCATGTTGCAGGTTCTCTTCTGTTCAGCTTGACTGCCTTGGTTATAATGAGAGAAGACTGAAGAAACTGAACCCCCATGGGAAATTCTGACCTTGTAGTGCTTGTTTTGTCATGAATTGGGACAAAAATGTCTAAACTTTGTACCAGAAATAAAAATGTTGACTCTGAAAGTTAACACATTTTATTTCAGTCTCTCCATATAGACGTCATTAGGATGCTCCCAGACAGAAATATTTTTACAATAGATCTCCCCAACAGAAAATTGTGCTGAAATCTGTCATGGCAATTTTCTTTTCTCCAGGAATAATTTCCATTGTGAAAAAACTTCTTCATTTTCAAGCAGAGGAGAGAGAATTTTGTTTCAATACCTTTTAACTTAGGCCTGGTTGAAGCCTCCTGTTCTTTCTGAGCGGTGTAGTGCAGGGAACAGCACTCCATGGAATAATTTATGGATAATGATAGTGGTGATAGCATTACTGAAACCAACAGGATTATTTGCAAAAGATGACACTGCTCCATATAAATGATGTTGGCAGAACTGAAACCTGTAGATCATCCTCATTGTTATTCTTGTTGTCATGGACCAGGACTCTGCGCTTAGGATGGAAATGCAGCATATGGGTACATTTTAAACGTACCGTGTGGTGCTGTTAAAAGTATCTCACAGCATCTTGTTTGAAAATCATGGCACTACAGACTTGAGACATGCACGTCTGTAGCCAGTTTGACCTGGTTATTTATCCTATATCAAACTTTATGGAGACAATAGGGAATTCTCTGCATGTATGTTTCTAAACGCCTCGTGAATCCTCAGTGGGGAGTGAAGCAGAGAGCCCTGGAGACTGCCACGTCAAGGCTGGACAAACACCACGCCTGACTCATTTGTGTTAAAGCAGGGCTGAGCTGGCAGCATAGCAAAGCAGGGAAGAAAGTAGCCAAAGCTCGAACACTTGGTCAGGAACATGGCTGCAATTTCTGCAGCTCGGAGGGTGCAAACTGGATTTTTTTGAAAGGCTTGTGACCTGGTTTGACTGGGAACCAGGATATTTAAAGTTACTATACAGCAAAGAATTATAATGGGCTACTCATTAGGCTGAGATGCTTGGCCATACCTGGATTTGATAATTACTTGGGCTAGAACGGCCAGGTTAAAATCTAGTCACCACTTAAGTGCTCCAGAAAGTCCTTGAATAGCATAGAGGCAGTGGTAGCTCTCAGCAAAAATGTATAGCTGCTTACAGCACCAGAGCCTTCCTTAACTCTCCCCAGGTAGTTATTAGTGACTAAGGACTATAGTCTCAGTTTAATACATGCCTTCTTTACTCAGTTGTGCACAGTACTTAAGTGCATACTTAACTCAAAGCATGTGGTTACATGCTATTCTGAATAAGAACACACTTGACCGTTTGCTTTCCTGTGTGGGGGTCCCTGCTGGGTATGGACAGCACTGAGTTGTGGGGAGTTAAAAAAAAATGAATTCATGGTTCAGCCAAATACTTCCTTGGTTCCAGATAAGGCAGTACTTAGGAACTGGCCATACAGCTACTTTTCTTGATGTGCACCAACAAAATTGTTTGTTTTTTTGACATGTGTGTGTGTGTGTGGGGTACTCCCATGGGTCTCAGTATCATGATAGTAAATAAAGTGCCTACTGTGATTTGGCGATAGTTTGCTGGCTCTACGTCTGTTCTGTGGTAATTGAATACAAGCTGGTTCTGAATACCAAACACAATGAGAGAGACCACTTTGGTTTAGAAGACACAAGTTGCTTGAGTGCTTTCTTTACATCAGGGGTACCTGTTGTTTCCCCAACAATGGCAACTCTACAAAATTCAGAATAACATTTATGATAAAAGAAGCCACAGATATACACACACATGATCCTAAGGTGTGATCTTCAAAAAGCCATAATACAGCTAATTATTTGTTCAGGGGCAACTTACCATGTGCCTGCTCTACCCCTCTACTGGTAACAGCCTTGCAAACTAGTATCTTCTTTGTTACCCTTTTTGCTATAGCATCTCCGCTTTTCTTGGCAGGCGGAGGACCCATTGGGCTTGTACAGCTCCTGGCATAATTTAGAGCAGGCTCCAGGTGCTCTGCAGTGCTCTGGGAGTGCATCAGGTTTCTAATCAGAATCAGGGAAATGCAGTGGGCTCCATTGGGAAAGTGACTGACTGCAACAGAGGCTCTGGGGACTGGTGGAATTGGCCTTTGCACGAACTAATGGAGTGTAAATGGGTTTTGCACAAACTCATCCTGTCACATGCATGTGAGAATGCGTTTTGTGGGAATACTGCTCATTCGTGATGGTCAGGGCAAGTCCTCCTTGAAAATGTAGCCCTGAATTGTCAGCATCTCAGTTAATAGGATGCATGCAGAAGCTCCGAGGTGGGAATGAGTGGCAAATTATTTTGTTCTTGTTAATGATAGACCTACTGCTGGTGTACACCAAAGCAATATGAAGAGGGAAATAGCCAAGGTTTCTTTTTCCTTAGACTGGTGGGTCTCAGCCTGTTTAGATGAAGGCAGCCTCTACAACTTTTGTGCGTTTAGCCACACTGCAGCTGAGAACCACTGCTATGCTGCCTCAGCTTATCTCTGAGGTTCTCAACCGGGGTGACGTTGCTACCGAGTAAAATGGCCCAGCTCAGCCAGATTGGGAAGGACTGCAGAAATGCAGGCTATAATGGGGATGAGTTGGAGGGTCACACTGGGAAGCTCTATGTGTCTGGAGAATTTTACTGTACTTCTGAGCACACCCTGCACCTCATGGCTGAGAGCAACAGCAATGGGAATGTGGCTCTTTAATAAAGATCTGAGTTCTTGCAGTTCAGATGGAGTTCCTTCATTACTGCACAGCACATGAAGCACAAAGCACCTAAGAACAGTGGCAGGGGAAAGGGTGCGGCAGGAAAAGGAGGGAGCAGGGGTGAACAAAAGAGATTCTTATCTGGTGGCACTGGCCATGTAGCAGCCTGAAGAAGGAGCTGCTGCCAGGTTGAACTGCCCCACATGCCTCTATCTAAGAGGAGTGTGGAGGGCTGGATTCGATAGGACTGGGGCAGAGGTGCAACAAGGTGCATAGGGCAATTTTAGGCTGTAGCACCCCTGAAAGGGTCTCATAGCACCCCAGTTGACAGCCACATCTTTAGATTATGCCTGCGATGTTTTGAAAGATCTTTGTCTAAAGCAGAATGCAATCCTTTTCCTTAGCTAAAGGGCAGGAGGTAGGGAAACAATATCCGGATACTTGGGTATTACTGGTTCCAATTTAAGGGTGTGTTATTTCTTTATTGGTTTGGTATTCCTCTGCAAAGCCAAAATGTTCTCCAGCATATCAATCATCCCATTAAAAGTGTCTCTTCTGAAACTGATGGCACTACATGGATGGTAATTGTGCTGGACTAAAGCGCTGTTTTTGGTAGGAAGGTGGGAATGGTAGTTGAATTTGGAATTTAGCTTTTCAGGGAAGTTCAGCTAGAAATGTCAGTGTAACCCAGGAAAACCATCCATCACTGCAGCACATGTGAGCAGCAGACTCCGCTGTTCTATGTGGAATGGTCTTCCTGCAACACTAGTTTCTAGCAGAAAAACAGTTGGGTTACGGCTAGATGCCAGGTGGCAGGAGGAAGAAAGCAGGGAGTTAGGTATGTTCTTGCAATGAATGAATAGGGCCAATTTACACCTGCTGTGGGATCTCTGCTAATAATGCTGCATGTTGCCTATTTAGGCATTGGTGTTTATCCTGACAGAGGTTAGATGAAGAGTCCCACCCTGCAGGAACTGCTGGAAATCTGGCACCTCTCCCCCGCCTCAGGACAGACCTGTGCTTCCCTTAGCGGTTCTGTAGGAATGTCTGTACCCAGACCTGATGCTCTTGGAGAAGGGTGGTTCTCTAGCAGGGTGTGGCAAAACCCATGTAAGGGTCCTGTGCACTATTAGCACTGTTCAGTGTGCAAACACCCTGACACGAAGTGCAAGATAAACCCAGAGATTTCCGGTAGGAATCTGCAACATCAAAACCATTCTGAGCTCTTGCAGTCTTTCTGAATTTTTTTTGGCACAGAAAAATTGCTCTAGTATTTTTCCATAATCAAGGAAGGAGTGAAAGTAAAGAGCTGGTTTTTTTTTTCCTGAGGGGTGCCTTGAGTCTTTAAAAAGGTTGAGAACCGCTGCAGTAGATGCTGTTCTACAAATAATCGGAGGGAGAGAAATGTCTTGCAGTTTGCACCTGCTGTTTATTGTGCTGCCCACTAGGGCTGTGCAAAACAGCACCGTTTTGTTTTGACTTCCATTTCACCATTTGATTTTGTTCTGTTTCGTTTCGTTGAAACTGGTTCACTGTTTCAACGCTGTTTTGTCCATAGTCTAATATGGGGAAGCACAAAACTGCCTATAACTTTACCATTTTTTGGCAGATTTGGATGAAAACAGCAGGGATGGTAGCCCCTTCTGAGGGCATGAAGCCTGCCAAGTTTCAAGGAGATGGGTGCAGGGATTTCTGGGAAACCGCACCTCAAGGTACTGACAAGCAAAACTCATGACATGTGACTGTGTATGTGTTAAGCCTACTGGCTTAACCCTCACTGGCGCTGGGGCCTCTACATGACATGGTAGTGTGCCCCAATGAGGTCTCCTCCTCCCCTACAGCCTCATCTCAGTCCACCACTTCAAATGACTACAGGTAATAATAACTTAATGAGCAGCACAGTAACACCAGCAGCATCTCAGGGAGCCAAACTGTCACAGAGCCTTTCTTTCCTTTCCTGCAGGAGCTTCTTCTCTAGGAGCCGCCAGAAAACTCTCCCTGCCAGCCCCAGCCCCAGCCCCGGGGCTTAGATGTGCCCAGGGCCTTACCTCCTTTTGGTCAGGTGCTAGGGGTGTTGGTCTAAGGACAAGGCACTGGCAGACAAGGTTCTTTGGGTCAATCTAATCTGGTATCTTTTAGCAGAACAACTGAATAGTTACAGAAATATATCTTAGCAAGGTGCCTGGGGAGTCAGATGTCTGGCAGGTTGTAGTGTGTCAGAATTCCACTGTCTATATCGAGTCCGTGAGTTTCTGTACCTAGGAGGTTGAGGACGTGCAGTTCGTAGGCTCATCTGTGACTAGTGGTTTGTAAATTCAAACAAGCACTGAAGCTCGCTAACCTCATCACCAGAAGCCAACTTCCTACAGCCCAAAACACACTGAATGGATCCAGGCCATGCCATGACAAGACACGCACAACCTGCCGTCAGTATGTCCAGTATGGAGAGCTCTTCACAATACAATACATATCTCCATCAGAGATGGAAAATACGTGGAGACATCAAGCAACAACTGTGCATCAGAATAAGCGCACACCGAAAATCTATCAGAGACAACAACAGAACACCACCTGTCTCCGATCTCTCACGCCTGATCCTCAAAGGGAATTTACAAACCACTTCTCACAGATTAGCCTATGAACTGCACTTCATCAGCCTCCTAGGTACTGAAACTCATGGGCTCGATATAGACATTGGATTTCTGACACACTACACCCTGCTGGACATCTGACTCCCCAGGTACCTCCCCACTTTTACCTGTGCTGCTACATCCCCCTTCCCTCACCCCCTAACACCTCCATTTCCATTTTCACTGACTGGCTTTCTTGCCTACGTTGCACTGACTGGCTTCTTACAGCACACACACCAACTGCAGGTGCTTCCTCAGCCTGACAAAGGGCTTTTCAACCCAAAAGCTGGCATCCCAGGCAGATAAGCTGAGTTCACCTGCAGTTTCTCAACTCCACTGCAACCAGCAAGCCTCAGGCCTGTCAAAGATGTGATGGGTCTGGACTTTCCCCAGCCACGACTGTGTGCATGTGTGTGGTGGCTGGAGGTTATGGCACCTCCTTTCACCAGGGAGATCTTTGGTCCTGGCATTTCCTGGTGCTGCCACACTGCCGGCAGTCCCACTAGGCCTTCCGACCCTGGCAGAGTGCAGTTTTAGTAGTCATGCTCAGGACCTGGGGCCTACTCCTTCCCCATAGCCCCAGCCCATACCTCCAAGTTCATCCTGGCATGGGACATGTTCTTGCCTGCTGGCTGGTGATACAGTGAGTGCCCTCTCCAGCTCTGAGAATGGGGCAGTAACTGGTTTAAAACAAATGAAAAAAGGAAATGGGTGCGGATGGAGTGAGGCAGGTGGCACTTACTCCATCTGTACCTGGAGCTTGGGGAACCCAGCAGCAGGAGTTTCACCTTTAGGAACACCAGCTGCTTCACCAAACCAGGATCCAAGGAGGTGCGGTGGGGTATCACTACATCCCCAGCAATGCTGAACACCTTTTCACTTGGAACACTGGTTGGTGGACAGGACAGATGTTCCTGGGCAAGCAGGGCCAGATGCGGCCACATCTGGCTGCGGCTTGCCAAGTAGGCCAAGGGGTCACACAGCAGTGGCTCCATGTCCTCAGCGAGATAGGCAGCCACCAAGGCCTGGTGTTACCTGCCTGATGGTGGGGTCTGGTGACTCTTAGCTGAGCTGCTTGCCTCTGCAACCTCTACCTCAGCTTCCTCTGAAGTGCCTTCTGGGGAAGGAGATCTGGTTCTAGGGGAAACCTGGGGGATGTGCAGCACAAACTCAGCTGATTTCCCCCTCCTTCCCCAGAATTTACCTTGCTAGGGCACTCGGCTCCAGATCCAGCTCCAGCTCTTCCTCTGGCACTGGAAGGCTCAGGATGGGAAATGAAATGGGGGTGGAGGAGACTGTCATGCTGATGCTGCTTGTTGTCATGGTGGTGGTGGTGGGAGGGGGTTATGGCTAGTGCTCTTGGAGGGAATGGAGACCCAAGCACAGGCAGTGGCACTGGCATTGCTCCCCTCTCCTTGCTGCCTGTACTACTGGAAGCCTCATGCTTGTTTGTTGTAGCAAAGATGCTGCGTCTCAGTTGGGGGAGTGACAGGGGGGACTTACAACTCTCCCTCTACCCCCTCTTCTGCCCCTCCTTAAAGGCTTGCCAGCTGCCTTTCCAGCACGCTTCATGGCATGTTTCATAGTGTCTTGTCTTTATAAAAATATATAAATGTATATGTGTTTTCCTATATAAATTATATCTTATAATAAGCTTGCAATATAATAAATTCAATAAAAATATATAAATGTATACGTGTCTCCTTATATAGATTCTATAGTACAGTGTGCAATATAATTATGAAATTGAAAAGAATCAATCAATGAATATAATAATAAAATAAAAGAGTCTAGAAAGAAAACAAAAGGGATTGCAGAATCCCACTTGCTAGGCAAGCAAGTAGGAAATCAATGGTGGTAGTAGTAGCCTTTGTTTTCTAACGCTCCTGAGCATCTGGAAGATAGCTCAGTAACTGACCCCAAAGCAGAAAGCAGGCCAGTTCAAACAGTGCTGCTTTTAAGCTGTTTTTCCATCCCTCCCCCAGAGCACTAGGATTAGAAGAGACCTCAGGGAAGGACCACAGTCACTGGCCAGCTACACACAGTCAATATCAGAGCAGTCGTTCCCCCGGCTTCCCCCTCCCTCTCCTTACTTTCTGTTTCCCTGCAGGCGAGCCCAGCTTCAGCTTTGAAATTCAAAACATTTAGAAACTTTCAAAATGTTTCAACTGCCCGTTTTGTTTTGAGGCTGTTTCAAAGTCCTTTGTTTTTATTTCACTTTTGCTGTTTTGAGCTCAAAACGAATTGAAACAAAGCAGCCAGCGAAATTTCGCACAGCCCTACTGCCCACAAGCCTTGAGTAACCTGTGGATTTTCTTATTTCCCAGGTCAGGAAAGAATAATTCTTTTGGCCAATAAATAGAAGAGCTACTTCCTTGGCTTCCTCCCCCCTGTGTGTCTGAGTGCATGAATGCAAACACTTAGCGGTCTGCATACCCACACACCTGTGCTCCTTTGCTCTCCCTCAGCAGCTGATTGACAGTGAATACAATAAAGCCAAGCGCTCTTTCTATTTACTGAGTAAAGTCACACATGCTTGTCTCTCTGGCTGTGTCAAACAAGCAGATCTCAGCAATCAGGCTCCAACTCCCCCGCGTCAATAAGCAGTTGAGTTATGCCTGTGCTGTTAACCCCAGCTGTAATGAAACATCATCTGTTTTCTATGAAGCTCTTGCTCTGTGCCCTCCTTGAAAATCCAATGCTCTGACTTCTGGATCCTGCCACCTGCATGTGCGCACTGGCTCGCTGGCTGAAGGAGAGCAGCATTGGCAGCATCTGTATGTGGATTTGGGAGAGCACCTAAGCTGGTTTTGCCTGTCCACTTCTCCTACTTTGCTTTTATCTCATGACCAGATCCTGGGTTCTGTTTCTGGCTCTGCTATCTACTCCTTACCAGCAAGTTCCTCACTCAGGGCCTCAGTTTTTCCATCTGTGAAATGGGGGTATAAATGGTTGTTCATGATACAAGAGCATTCTGACAACAGGCACAATCCTGCTGGGTGCCAAGCAATTCCTAGGAAGTGGAATTTGGTTTGCACATAGTAGGAATTTATGCATTCAGCATTGTACCACAGGCATTCAGAAGACTCAGCCCTTCTAGCATCAGGACTAATCTTTATTAACCTGTCCAAGCATCTGGATCCATTATTTCTGCCAACCATAAAGTACAGTGTCACTGCTCTCTGGGTCGTACATTGTAATTTGTATCTCTAGCAGACTTACCTTTTCGGAGCTTGGGTTTGTTACACAGATTGCCAATTGCTCAAATCACAAGCGAGACTTTATAAAGGGGGATAAGGCAAGGTGCCACATTTCTTGATTACATGAGTTAGACATAGAGGTTCGAACACATCATTCATACAAACGCACACAAATCATCATACACATCATTACACGCAGGCATACATATACACAAAACAACCATTTAATCCACATATACACCGGATATAGTTACCAGCAATAGTTGCTCAATATCAGCTCAGGGTGGCCAACCCGGGCTTATTGAGTAGATGGTAATGATTTGAAGATAGCAGATTTGAAGATAACAGGTGGAGCAAGGTGAACAGATGCATCTGTGCTCCAATGAAACAGCAGTAGAGAAAGAGACTCACCCAACCTGGCATTTTTAAAGTGTTCTTTTATAGGGATTGGCATTCTTCGTTTCAATGCTTTGTGGTGTTTCCATACCCAGCTTCTGTTTTTGTGTTTGTTCTTCTTTTGTCTTCAGCTTATTTTAGCCTTGGAGTATTCTTGTTGCTCCTCTGGCAGAATTTCTTCTTCTGTTATCTCCTTTGTGCCCTCCAGCTTCGAAAGGATTCTTCAGCCATTCATGAATTAGTTTACTGACTGGTAATTTACATTTGGCGCCTTGTTGCTTACATAAACAGTTGAATCTTCTTTTCCCGACTTTATGCCATTCTCTCACTATTCACTCTTTTACACACACACTCATACATAAAGGCTATGCAGAGTTTATTCACTTATGTCAAGCAGAAGGATACAAAATGGAGTTTTCAAGTTGCTTACAGGACAAGACCAACATGGTTATATTTCACTATTATTACACTCTATGTTAACATCAGCTACATTAGTTTAGTTCATGTACACACTACATGTCATGAATGGGTCATAAACTACATTCGCTTGATAAGATATTTTGTTTTTAATTGTAGTTTTGATACATTGATTTTATTTAACAACACATATAACACATCAAGAAATAAACTTTATTATGATAAATAATATTATTATAGGGTGCAGCATGATATTAAGAATAGCTGTCCCTGAAGAAGCCTATCTTGTGAAGATGTCGTACTAATGATATGCTAACATTTGTTTGGCTTGTTCTGAAACTTTTAGGATTTCTTTACTTAGATGCAATATAGAAATATTGTCCACTTGTGTGTTATTATGAGTGGCAGTGGTTAATTGGGTTATTTGCAAATATTGCATCAGAAGTTTGAACAGGGTTGTTTAACTGACTTCTATGGAAACATTAAAATTTAGCAAATTGTTATTTTTTATTCCTATATCCTGAATTATTTGTTTTGTAAAATAATACGTGAAAGGTGGAGTTTGAATAACGGTGACATTACACATACATTGCTGCATGGGAGGAAATTAATCATTTATTTATTTATGTATTTTGTCAAATAGGTTGTTTGAGTCCTACCACACACACAATTCATTCTATCAAAATACAGTTTGGTTGTGCTATTATCTAATTCGTTCTAATAACGCGGATAGTCTGTCGCTCTGGAATGAGCACGGTTTTTTTAAGAGTGGCAATGTGGGACATATCCATTGATTATTAGTCCATTTATTACACACATGATGATTGACAATTTCGTTTTGGTTATTCAAATGTTTGCCAATTAAATGAGAGGTCTAAATGTGCTTTCTTGGAACAAATGGGAGGGTTATGAATTACTATAATATTTCTGGGGGGGTGTTTGGTAATGCTCAACTTATCTTCATACTTAACAGACCAGTTAAGGAGGTTACACACACTTTCAAAATTAAGGGTTTACTTAATAAACCAAAAAAACCAAACAACTCAATAAGCAATAAGCAAAGCTAAGTCAAAATATTATGACACACAAATATTAAAAATAGAAAAACACAACAACAAATACAAATTAACACTTGGTTTTTCTTTATCGGTGTTTAGCATTCACTGGTCTTTTAGTCCATCGGTGTCATTGGCATCTCTTGTGGCTTTTAAATAAATTTAATACATTAAATTTCATAGATTCATAGATGCAGGGTCAGAAGGGACCTTGTAGATCTTCTAGTCTGACCCCCTGCCTGGGCAGGAGAGAAAACTGGGCTCATATGACCCTAGCCAGGTAAACATCAAGACTCCTTTTAAAGACCCCAGGGTAGGAGCCATCACCACTTCCCTTGGAAGTTGGTTCCAGATTCTAGCTGCCCTGACTGTGAAGTAGCGCCTCCTGATATCTAGTCTGAACCTACTCTCTAGTAACTTATGGCCGTTATTTCTTGTTACTCCGGGAGGCGCTCAGGGGAACAAGGTCTCTCCCAAACCCTGCTGGTCCCTGCCGTAAGTTATAGATGGCCACCAGGTCCCCCCTCAGCCTTCTCTTGCGAAGGCTGACCAGGGTCAGGTCCCGTAGCCTCCCCTCCATAGGGCCTGCCCTGCTGTCCCCAGATCATGCGAGTGGCCCTCCTTTGGACCCTCTCAATGCTGTCCACATCCCTCCTGAAGTGCGGTGCCCAGAACTGGACGCAGTACTCCAGCTGCGGCCTGACCAGTGTCGCATAGAGGGGGAGGATCACCTTCTTGGACCTGCTCATGATGCATCTGTGGATGCACGACAAGGTACAGTTAGCCCTACTGACCGTGTTCTCGCACTGTCGGCCCATGTTCATCTTGGAGTCAATAATGACTCCAAGATCTCTTTCTGCCACCGTGCTTTCAAGAAGGGAGTTCCCCAGCCTATAGGTATGCTGCTGGTTCCTACTGCCCAAGTGCAGCACCCTGCACTTGTCACTAGTGAAACCCATCCTATTTTCATTTGTCCACCCCTATAACCTGTCCCGGTCCTTCTGTAATCTGTCCTTCCCTTCTAGCATGCCCACCTCACCCCAAATCTTGGTGTTCTCAGCGAATTTAAACAGGTTGCTCTTCACCCCATCGTCCAAGTTGCTAATAAAGAGATTGAACAGTGCGGGCCCGAGGACTGAGGTCTGGGGGACTCCACTGCCCACATCCCTCCAGGTCGAAAATGACTCGTCCACCACCACTCTCGGAGTATGACCCCTCAGCCAATCTGCAATCCATCTGACTGTGTCGGCGTCAGTGCCACAGTCGCCTAGCTTTTTAATGAGGATGGGGTGGGAGACAGTGTCAAAGGCCTTGCTGAAATCCAGAAAGACTACATCCACGGCGACACCTGCGTCCAGTGATTTTGTGACCTGATCATAAAAGGCAACTAGGTTGGTCTGACAGGACCTGCCCCTAATGAACCCATGTTAGTTTCCCCTGAGCATAATCTCCTCTTCTTGTCCCTCACAGATGGTCCCAGTCCCTGCTCAGAAAAATGGAGGCAAATAAATTGTTAAAGAGATTAGCTTTGTTGTCTGGTGCGACCACCAGATTTCCTAGCATGTCCTGTAGAGGTCCCACATTACCCAGTGCCTTCTTTTTACTCCTTAGGTATTTAAAAAAGTACTTCTTGTTATCTTTGATCCTGGTTGCTTGGAATTCAAAGTATGTTTTTTTTTCTATCCCAGTTATATAACTGATTATTAATTTCCTATAGAATGGGTTGCCAATTTTTTTCTTTTTAATTGTGCTAACTATTTATATTCGTCGTAGTTAGTGGTATTTCCCACATCATTGAACTGATCCATGCTTATTACTAACTTCATGGGTGGTCCATTTTATATTTGCTTGAATCAATAAAGAGTTTTTTCTTTATGCAAATACTAATGTGCTAGGTTTATCAACTTTTTTAATAAAACAATGGGTTAATGCATTTTTTACACACATACTATTTATAACACCAACATAACAGGATTTAAATACAAATGAGATTTCTTTTATAGCCTTAAAAAAAATTTATCAGGTTATTTACTAAACACATACATATTACTTTTTTTTTTTTTTTTTTTTTTTTTTTTTCTAAAGGCTAAACAAGTAAACTTTACAACTTAAAACTTTTATATGGATTGCTGTTTTTTGTTTTAAAGATTGGAACAACTTTCCAGTCCACCTGGATGGAAGTGTTCTGGTTTGGGATCCACAGACGGATTTAATATTTAGAGAGAATATTACTAATAATATTTATTACATCTTTATGATACTTATATACATTTAGACTTTTGCCAACTTAAACTAATCTATGAAATAAGCAAAAACAACACAACAGGACAAACAACACAAAACAGACAGACAAAACAATTTTGCTGTGATGATAAAACCATGGCTTAGGTGAAGAAAACGCTGTTAATGACTTCGCAGTTCTTTAGTCACCTTTGCTACTAGATTAGATTTTACGCTATAGCTTCTGCAAAAGAGAGAGAGGAGAGAAAAACAAACAAACGCACACACATCAGCCTGCCAAGGAAAACTCTTTCCAGTAAAATATTATTTATTATTTATATTTACACATTTCCAGTGCTGGTATGTACTAAGTTTTTATAAACACCTTTTTTCCTTACCTTAACACGTTGTTAACACTTTCCTTTCTAAAAGATTTACACTGTTTCTGAAGAGGTGAGGGGAGTTTAAAAAAACCCAAAACATTTCTCACCCTCTTTACCAATGGGATTACGGATATTAATTTCTAGCAGTTTTCCTGCCTTGCAATACACACACAGAGCAAACATACAATACTGCTCCTTCTTATTGCACCAGCGATAGAAGTTGTTGAAATTTCACTGGCAGTTTCATTTCGATGCTGTTTTGACTCATTTTGAGCTTGAAACAGCAAAACTGAAACAAAACAGAGAGCTTCGAAACAGCCTCAAAATGAAATGTTGCCATTTCGCACAGCCCTAGTTAATATGTATATTTGTATTGTTACCTGGTAGGTCTAGGAAATGTTATTAACTTATTTGGGTTATATAAGTTAATTCCCCATATGTGTTTATTGTGTTGAAACCTTAACTATCTTGTTCAATTTATTAATTATTATATATGTTGTAAGTTATATGGTTTGTGTGAATTAAGGGATCTTATATGTAGTGTCATATACTAAGCTTTATTGTAAATATTTCAGGTTTTATCTTAAGTATTTATTATAGTAATACATTGTATATAACTAAGCACTTGGTCTCAGCCTGGCTCTGTAGAGTGGAGAGGGAACTGCTATAGTCACCAGCCCCTCCATCAGCACCCTACCTGACCCCCACCACTGTCATTTGAGGACAGGGCACACCCCCCTGGGTGTACCCAGGCTACATATCTTCTGAAGAGGAAAAGGCTCTGGCAGTATTAGTGGTGGTCAAAAGGGAAATGTCTGCCTTCCTTGAATTGTTTTTTCTTTTTTTCTCTCTTACTGCCACATAGTTGGTTTCTGAGCCACGCAGCTTTCTTACAATCGTGTCGCACCACATAACATTAAGGTTAGCATTGGCATGGTATTGTAGCTGTGATGGTCCAGAAAATATGTGAGAGACAAGGATTTTGGGATGTGATATTTTTTACTGGACCCAAGTGCATAGTGGAAAGGATTTTAAGCAAGTTTTTGGGCTCAAGGCCCCCTTTCTCCTGTTACTGTCATTTCATTTTGCTGTGGGTCTTGGAGGAAGGGATCCTCATGCCTAAACATTTGTCTAAACTGTCTCCCAACTTTGCAGTTGGTCCAATAAAAAATATCACCGCCTCAAAATCTCACATTGCTAAGGTTGCCAGACGTGAATTAAAGCACCCTGTCAGATGATCCAACCTCTAGGAGAGGGGACAAAATGTATTTTCCAAAGACAAGTGGATGTTCAAATAGCAGCTGGGGCAGAGATTGGACACCCCCCTGCTTTCATGACATGTAATTCAGATCTAAACTGTTCAGCCTGGACTCGTCTCTGTTTTTAAAATGACCTGTGAGACTTTGGGCTAGAGGAAGACCTGCAGTATAGCTGGAGCACATCAGAGGGCTGGCAGGCAGGTAGACTTTGAATGCCAGCAGAGATGAACCTTTGATCCTTGGAAGAGAAATCAGAAGAATTTCCAAAGGAAGGGAGCAATGTCTGTGCAAATGGGTTAATGAAGACATCAACCTATCACCTGCACTGAAATAGGTTTAGATGAAAAATGCGTGCGCCAGATGCATAAGGTCTTTCTGAGCTGCTAGTGGAAAATCAATGATTCAAGTACAAATGTCTGCAGCAAAATGAAACAACAGTTGCATTTATTTCTCTCTTGGGCCTCAGTGGCTGCTTATACCTTTCTACCTTCTTGTCAGTGGACACTTAAGCACTTTCAAGCCAGGAACTACAGAGCTAGAGGGTCACAGGCTTTCTTACTTCCATGGGCTGAACAGTACATTAGAGGGTGTGGGATATTGCTGTTGCCTTTGATGTGTAGGAAGCAGCAGAGGCTTCCGGAGAGCACAGCACCCAGTAATGGTGCTTCAGGCCTGATCATGCTCTCACATCCATGGGAACGAGTTTCCCACTTTTCATCAACATCCTTATTGCCAGTGCCTAGAACTGTTCTTGGAAATTTGGGCTCAGTTGGATGCAGGGTTCAAACGTCATCTCCATTCCGATAAAGAAACTCCACAGAGTTGAGTTCAGGCCCTTGCATAGCCCAGCTGATGGTAGTCCATCCCATTCTGATAGATGGGATCTTAACTGGGTCATTGTAACAGGCCTAAAGACGTGGATTGTCTTGGATTTTAACTTAGTTTGCTCAAAGTTGCCTCCAGATGCATCCAGCCATGCAAGTTGGAGCATGGGAAAGCTGCTTTGTCTCAGTTCCCTGATGCATTGTGAACTATAACACAGATATTCAATGGTTAATTCATTCCTCAGGAGCGCCAAGGATTCTATGCTTCTTGGCGCCCAGGCAGACACCTTTGTAAGCAACCTGACTGTCAAAAAAAACAAGTGCCCAATATCTCCCTAGAATTGGGCTCCATTACAAGAAGTCTCTGGTTTGGCATAGGCAGTAGGGCTGTGCGAAATTTCACCAGCTGTTTCATTTTGACACTGTTTCAACCAATTTCGAGGTTGAAACAGCAAAATCAGAATGAAACAAAGGCTATCAAATAGCCTCAAAACAAAACGAGGCTGGTCAAAACGTTTTGAAAGTCGAAAAGTTTCGACCATAGGCTGGGGGTGGGAAGTCAGTCCAGCTGGGCTGACTTCCCATCCCCAGTGCAAGATCCGGTAGGGGGCAGTGAGGCAGCCCAGCTGGGATGCTTCCGAATCCCCCATGGTAGATCGTGCTGGGGGCGGGAGGCAGCCCAGCTGGGCTGCTTCCTGGTGCCCCACACTAGATCGTGCCAGGGGTGGCAGGCAGCCCGGCTGGGCTGCTATCCAGGCCCCCACACTAGATCCTGCCCCCGGTGCAATCTAGCACAGGGACCAGGTAGCATCCCAGCCAGGCTGCCTCCTGCCCCCAGTGCGATCTAGCGGTGGGGATGAGCTGACTCCCCATCCCCAGCGAAACATTGAAACAGTGTCAAAACAGCCTTTGTGTTTCGATGGAACGGAACAGCTGTTTCGACTCAAAATGAAATTTGATACAAAACACTGTTCCATCGAATCGTCAAAACTCAGGGTGAAACAGAACAGTGCCATTTCACGCAGCCCTAATAGGCAGTTGCTTGCTGCTTCTGGGAATCATGGCTTTGATGTCTTTGCTCAAGGGCAAGCTGCTGCGATTGCAGCCAGCCAGATGCTGATGTTATAAATCTCTCTACGTTGGAGCTAGTATCAGAAGTGCTGACACTGCCCTCACTAAGACAGCAGAAAGATGAATGCTGCTTTTCCCATACCTTCCCTGACTGCCTAATCCCATCCATGCTGCTGCTTGCCTCTTGCTAATGAGTTCAATTTGGACTCTATTTGAACATTTTCCAGCAAGTCAAAACTTGCTGCTCCCAGCTCATAAGAGATTTCATTATAAAGACAGGGAGATCACAGCTGCTCCTGCTAAGCTCTCCATCACTATGGTGTCAGCTTTCACTTCTGCCTCTTGTCGGTGGCTTTATTATGGGGACAGTGGTGTTTCAGGTTTAGATAGTTTGCCTGAAAGCAGGCAGGTTTTATATCGGCTCCAGGCTGTTCCTTGATTTTCAGTTTTTGCTTAAAAAGAGATAATAACAGAAGTGGGAAGTCCCATAACAAACTGTAAGTCAAGGAGGACAGTCTTCTGCTCCAGGCATGGCACTCTCTCCATGGCCGCACAAAGCAGAAGCCATGTGCCATCTTCTCACTCGTCATTTCAAGCATCTTAACACAAGCCAGCTACTGTGTAATGTTGCGGCTCTCAATCTGCTTTCAGGCCCTGAGGATCTTGGATAAATAGTGAAGTATTAGGTTTTCCATAGGCCTGTAGGCTGGACTAATTCAGTTCTCACCAAAGCAAATAGGAGTTCCCTTGTTGAACTAACTAAGAACAGAGTTGTGCTGTTGCTGAGCAGTTTTGACAGTGCCACCTACTAATGTGGAGGCTTCTGGTCTCCACATGAGTAGGGCTAATTACTCATTCTCTGTACTTTGTGTGACTGCAAGCTTTTCTGGAGCAGAAGCTCTCTTGCTTTAAGAATGTACAGCACCTAGCACAGTATAGGCTGCAATCCCAGTTGGTACTGCGGTGCACGGCTGTTATAACAAATATCACTGTGTTCAGCAGTGCCTTTTGAAATGAGCATTTCACAAGTAGCATCTCCACTTCTCCAGGAGGTTTCGGGAGCTCGTGAGTCTTTTTGGCCATCTTCATAGGATCTTTCAAGTGCATTTTAACTGCCCTTGTGCTGGTGGGATGCTGACAGCCCCTATCCCCCTGCTTTGCCTGCAGCAGGTTTGGGGGCTCTTGGTGTTTCAGGGCAATGTGACTTGTAGTTGTGTGACTGGGTGGACTATGTAGTTTTAGGAATAGGTTCGGCAAGGACATGGGATTATTTGGATAGAACTAATCCTGCCTTGAGCAGGGGGTTGGACTAGATGATGGTGGGAGGTCCCTGCCAGCCTTGCTTTTCTATGATTCTTTGTTGTCACTGTTGGGTTGCTTTATTGTAAAAGGCTTTATTGTGTGACATCCAGGCCCATCCTGGGGTGCTTTGCTTTGGAGATCAATTTGTCACCTTTGTGATCTCCTGATCATGCCATGTTTTCATTTGTGCCTTGACTAAGCAGCTGCCCTTGGTTACCAAAGAGCCTGAGCTGCATGGCAACTGGGTACATTGATAAGCCCATTTGTGGCCATGGGGGAGGCTTTCTTATGTAGGCACCTCTGGACTGGAGCATTTGCTAAAAGGCTGATTTGAAAGGAGTCCCCTAGGCTTCAGACCTGGGGGTACAGGATACCCCCACAGCAGAGGGTACCAGTAAGAGTAATGTTTGAGCCTTGATGTCTCACTGAGGCAGCTGGAGGCTGCAGGGGCAACAGCACTGCATCCTGCTTGGGTAGGGCACAGGAAAGCAGAGGCATCAAGCAGTGTGGGGAGAACAATCTGCAGGATGACACTTGGCCTACCAGGACTGTAAGGCACAGAGGATTCCCTCCTCAACAAAGGTGGCCAGCTCCAGCTCTGTGGGGTTTTTGCCATCACTGTGAACACAGAGACCTTAGCCACTGCTGTGTCCATTCTGGTGCAAACCCCTGGTATAAGCAGTAGTGGCTAAAATCCCTGTGTAGACAAGGTACAAAATGCTCATAAGAACATTAAAGATGCCATATGGAGTCAGCCCACAAGTCCATCCAGCTCAGCATCCTCCCCCCTCAGAGGTGCAGGGCACATATGAATGGGAAGAGTGTTTATGAAAGGTTTTCTCAGACTGAGCTGCCCCTTGCTTCTCTTTCCTGCAGCAGTCAGAGGCCTGGGAAGTCCTTCATGGTAGGTTGCAGCCCTAACTATCACATTTAATACCCACTAGGCATGAACCTACCTACCCCCTTTTGAACCTGGCTAAATGCTCGGCCTCTACAATGTCTTCTGGTGAGGAGTTCCCCAAGTTAATGGCACACTCATTCCCCAAGTTAATAACTTGCATGTTTTCCTTAGCTCTGTTTAAATGGCAGCTTTAAGCTTGTGAGGGTCTTCAGCACCCTGACTCTCGGCATTCCCTTAATTGCCTTTGTCACACCATGACAGCTGGCAACATGAATGGAGTCTAGCCTTGCTAAAATGAACCAGGTACTTAACTAAGAGAACTGTGACCAGAAGCATGGCAACTGCAACTAGCATTAGCCATGGCCACCTGCTCAAAACACTGGCCTCCTGCGGATGATATCCCTCCCTCCAAGTGCCTCGTAGCTTGCTACATCACCTCCCTCTTGTGGGCAGGGCCTTTCCCAGAAAGGCACCCAGTGATCAATGATTAGAGAAGCCTTGTCTGGAGGCAGCTATGCTAAGGTTAATGAAAGCCTCACTGCTTGTTTGCAGGTTTCCTGGTTTTGGCAGAACTCCTAGTGCCGGAAAGATTTAAAGCAGTGGTTTTCAAACTTTTTGGACTCAAGGCACCCCTCCCTCTGGACCACCTGTAAATTGAGTAGCACCCAGTTTCAAAAACTAATTTCTATATTACAGTGCTTACTTCCTTATACAGGAGCTGGGCAGTGAGGGTGGGGCATCATGCAGGCAGGGACAAGATGCCTTATCTGCTTATCTCCTCGCACCTCGCAGGACTCTTCAAAGAATCTAGGGCACCCTGGCTGAGAATCACTGATTTAAAGGAAAGGTGTGGATGGGGAGAGGATTGATTCTTTTTATTTTTGGTGCCACTGGTTGGAACGCAGACTGCTTTTGAGCCGATGGCAAGGGGCAGAACAGAGGCGGTATTTCTGGCCTTAATGGGGACAGAGGAAACCCATCCTTACAGAATAGCAACCCCACAGGCAATGGGACTTGGCATGGGCTGTGGGAAGGAGCACTTTGAAAAGGTAAGGAAGAGCCTGTTGGCAGCTGCCAATATTTTATGCAGCTGGTTTGCAAAGGAGAGCTCTGCTTTGTAGCCATGATTCAACAGGGAGCATCTCCATCAACCCTGCATTACAAAAAGGCAGCTGTCTTTGTGAGCTGTCAGCTCATGGCAATGTGAGGTGCTAGAGTACGGCCCTTGGCTCAAAATGCCAGGTGAATGGCCCAGCTTCAATGGGCTAAACCAGGTGGTGGATTTTAACTATACAGCCTGTGCACTCGCCATAGTAGTTTGAAGACTTACTTTCCCAGCTCCTTTTCCAAAAGTCCAACCTAAAACTGTAATACATGTATTATATGGAAAACACGTAGGAGAGACCAATCAACAACTGTGCACCAGGATGAATGCACACCAGAAATCCAGCAAAGACAAAAATACCCAATTACTGATGGGGGCACACCTCTCACAAGACAACCGCTCTGTCTCCAATCTCTCAGTTCTGATCCCCAAAGGAAACCTACACAACACTTCCCAGCCTACAAACTCCACTTCATCAACCTCCTGGACACTAAAAATCATGGACAAAATATAGACATTGGATTGATGACACATTATAACCTGCCTGACATCTGACTCCCCAGGGACCTCTCCACTATTTACCTGCTACATTCATCCCCCTTTTCTTCCCCCCCAGCCTGTCTCTCACCCACTGACTCCTCAATTTCCATCTTCACTGACTGTCTTTCTTGCATGCAGACCAGCCTCTGCCTTCTATACTATTCATCCCAGCCAGGAAGCACACGTAGCGACTGCAAATGCTTCCTCAGCCTGACAATGGGTTTTTAAACCTAAAAGCTTGCTAAGAACAATTTTTAGAATTTAGTTGGTCTAATGACATCAGATTTATCCAAAAAACCTTGTCTGCCTATGTGCTTAAACCAACATGACTACAACCTACACCCCTGCAGCTTAAAACTGTAGAATACAAATAAGCAGGAACACAATCCAGTACCTTGGACAGGTACTTGAAGCCTTTGTGGCAGTCTGAATCGGTGAAACACCCACTGCCTGTTGTAGGAACCAAAAATTAAATGCTGCTCATTATTTGCTAATGACCTTCTGCAGAGATGAGCCTTTTGTTCATGGGAGCAGGAGTCATTTTGTAAATACGTTTACTGTAAATGTGGATAAATGCTTGTAATAAGTATGTCTAGCTTCTGCTTGGAAAAGAGAGGAAGGTGACTTCAAGGAGAATGGGTGGCTGCACAGATATTTGCTAGGGTGGTAATAGCTGTCCAGACTAGTAGAAGGATGAGAATCTCCTTACAATTTCTTTTTCTTTTCAAAAAATAACATTGTGTGGAGCTCAGATCTACCCTGGCTGTGGTCCAACACATGCCACATAGTATCTTTCTTCTTACAGTTCCCTCCTACATAATTAATGGCTTAGCTCAAACACCAGATTAATTTGGGTTTTTTTTCTTTCTGAAATGTTTTTTTTTCATATTCTGGGAACATCTTTAGTCCTTCCTTGGATATAAATGATATTTCAGTAATTGAAACATGATTTTCTGTTGTTGTTGTTACATTTCAGACAAGGAGAGAACACAAAACCCTTTTTCAGGTCTGAGTTTCTCAGGTCTGGTTTTTCTCACAAGCTGTCAATCAAACCACCCAGCTGTATCTGTTTGTTCTCAGCCATCTCCAAATGCCAACATTTATTTTAAAACAATGTAAAATCATCTGAAGAGCAGGGCCAAGGCTACAGAGCAGTAACCTGAGGAGCTGTTTATTTCCTTTTTTACTGCTCTACTTCAGGACCAAAATGACATGAAGCATGCATATGCTGAAGTAAACTTGTTTTTTGACTGCTTCCTTTTTAAAATACAGGGTCTCTGTTCAGCCCCTTGGCTCCTGCATTTAGATTTAGTCCATTGTAGCTTAGGTTGAGAATTCAGTCCCTTCTTTTTGGCCCCTTGTGTGATCTCAGTGCTTGAGTTTCCTGAACCCTTCTCCATTCTGGATTATACCCAGGGTATAATCTTGGGCAGTAGACCCCACAGTTGCACACGTGCTGGTTTTGTGTGCCTTCATTTTCTGAGGAGCCCACTTTAAAACCTAGCACCTGTTTCTCACCTCCAACCCCAGGGGTGCCAAGCTCTATCAGCTCCCATTGCTTATCTTTGGAGCTCCAGGGAAGTTACTTCTATGGGAAAAAAGCCTTTAATGTGAATATCTGGCCTAAGAAACTGCTGAGAATGAGGCACTGGTTGTGTGGCAGGGGTCAGGGATTCTCCATGGATGGTTGCTGCGTTTGGGAGCTGAACTCTTGAAAACCTGATCCCAGCATATCAGGTTGGTACCCACAAATGGAAGGCACTCCAAAATGCTTTGTGCTATTTGGGTCTTAACATAAGTCTTCAGCAGACCTTCTCCAGATCTGTCATTTCCCTTTGCAGCGCTGCCCTGTAAAACCTGAGGATTTGGAGGGGGCAGGGGCCATTTGGCTTGGATCCCAGTCCAGTTCTCTGCGTGAAGCTGAGTAAAGGTTGTTGGGAAAACCCAGCCAAAATTTAGCAGTGATTAGCAAACTTAGATCTCATCCCAGTTTAATGTTCCAATTACAGCTTGATTATTTTGTTCCCGCAAAGTATTGCACTCACCAGAACTTCCTGTTGCTGTTTGTCAAGCAATGATCAAGGCTGGTTTGTGTTAGGCACTGAACACACATCACAAAATTCTGGCAAGGGTTTCTCTTACAGGATGTGAATGATAAACCCTAAGTTATGGGGAATGGGCCAGCTGTGGTATGGGTGCCTGCACCTCTGAGTTTAAGGTATTTGCATTAAAGCTATCAGTCAGATGCTGAGCTGGTGTATGTACGTTGTCACATTTTCCTGGCTTTGACTGTGTCCTTCAGAGCTGTGCTCATTTTTGCCAATTGGGGATCTTATATTTCTTTCAATCTAATTCAACCACATGTCACCCTTGCTGTCTCCTGAAAGGCCAGGGCTTGTTTTTGCAGAGATTGTCACCATGTAAAATATTTTTTTAAGTGTACACATGATATTTAAATTTTCAATGGCTTTTACAACAAATAAGTTCTGATGATGATTCATCCAAAGCCTACTTGTTCTCCAGTGAAAAAGTCAGTCTGCTGTCTGCGGCACATCAGCCTTGTAAAACATTTTTACTTCTCCAAGCTCTCTATAAAACAATGTGATGAAGTGAAATTGCTTGTTAGGGTCTTCTGAAAGGCAAGACCTTGTCTACATGCCCAGTATTACCTGTTTTACTGCAAGTTTATGTTTTAGATTGATTTAGTTAAATCAATGTGAGCCCTCTGTGGACTCCCCTCAGCCAGGCTCAAAACATCAAAAGGCATCATCAAATGGTGCCATTACAAAGCTTCCAAATTCATGTAGTTGGCTGGCAAGCAAACTTTCCATGTGGGAAAGGCACTCTGTCATGGTGGTGGCTGTGTTTAAGAGGCCAGGGGAGGTGGGATCTCAGATTCACGAAGAGGAGCAGAGTAATAGTGTGCTCTAACCTCCATTAGAGCCGGTGGTTTGGGCAGGGTTACTCCCTAGTAACTGGACATCCATGTGGAACTGTTTTTTTCCTGAACAAAGAGGCTGTTTTGTGTGCTGTATGACCATCTCTGCTCCAAGATTGCTGTACATAGGGACCTGAGTTTGTAGCTAGCCTTTGGAGATGCAGAGTGTGCTGGATTTTGCCTTACCTGATGAGAGCAGCCCTACTCTGCAGTAGCTTGAGTTCCCTGGTGCTGTGCTAGCATGGGATCACAGATGAAATTCCACCCCCAAGCCTGCAGTGCTTTGGAGGTCTCCAAGGGTGTAAGGGGTGCCTCAGCCTGGTGTCTGCCCCCTGCACAGAGCACGAATTGCAATGAGCAGTCTCAGGGTGGTTGTAGTGAGCTATATTCTGAGGGCACAGGTTAGGGGCTATTTGCCAAGAAAATAGGAAGTTGCCTCTGAGCCTTTCTTGTTTCCTTCACTAGCAAAAGGTAGCTGTGTCCTATGTGACTGATCACGTCAGGTTTTAAACTCCACCTAATGAGTCAGGCCATTCTGCACCTGTTTAGCAACCAGCTGTGGGAGTGCATGCTCCTTCTGGCAATGGCAGAGTAACATGCAGGTTGTTTGCAATACAGGAACCACTTCCTTTCATTATTCCTCAGCACTGAACTCCTGCCAAATTAATTTGCTGTTTGCAGGCGCTTCATTAACTGCAAAACAAATCCTTTCTGCCTGGCATGCCTGCAAAACTCCCTGTAGAGGTGCTGCTGTTCTGGTCCAAGGGAGACGGATAATGCGCCCTTTCATAGCCACACAGAAGACAATGTTGCATTACTTGTCCTGGGCCTTTTATGCATTAAACTTTCATGAGCTGCCAAAGCACCCCCCTCTCATAGGCTCTTTACTGACCACAGGCCCCAGCCTGTGGGAAGCAGTGGGTCCAGAGTGGGTGGCTTGAGAAGCAGTGGGTCCAAAGCTATGAAGACTGATCTATTAGAAATGCCCAACAATTTGGATTTATTGGAGCAGAGCATAGGGCTCTAGTAAGGGATCAGGACCCTATTGTACTAGGTCATTGTATAATTAAGAAACACTTAGCTTCCTGGCAGGCATGCAAGTAAAGGTGCAATGGGATCTGATGTGGGATCCCCACAATCCTGCTGTACCAAACACGACTGCAGGATCCAGCATCAGATCTCATCATGCCTTATTGCCAGTGCAGGGGGAGCCCAGGATCAGCTGATGGGGACACACCCCGTGGCTGGAAGCTCCAGCCTGGACACATGTTCAGGTGATGGCATGGTAAGAAACAGCACAAACTTATTACACATTTTTTGTGTGATAACTTTGTCACTGGTTCCTGTCATACCATTAATTGAATGCATGGCTGGGTAGCTACTTATGATGTGATTAGCTGGTTAATCGTGTCTTAAGTGTAACATGTACCAGAGGCCTTAGTTGTTTCATGTCTTAGTAGACCATCACAGCTACAACATCGCTCCAGCACTCAGTAACACTGCCCATTAGAGCTCACCATTTAGGAGGTAAATTAGATAAAGGAGTCAGAAGGTGGACTGGCTTCCCTGCATCTGTGTACTATCTAGGCACTTTCAGGGGCTCTGTGCAGAGCTGCTATGAGAAGGGCTGTTGCTGCAATTATTTATCCCTTCCAGGTGTGATTCCTGGAGTCCCCCTAATGTTCGTAGTATCAGCCCAAATATTCAGCATCACTCAGTTAAAAGCCATGTCTGTTCTGCTTCCTGCACCATGCTGTTTCATGCCTTTCACCCAGGGGTTTCTAAGACATTTTTAGTGTCACTGCCTCCATTTCTGTAGATGACACAGAGAAGGGAAGCTATGTTCCCAGGTGGGGTGGCAGACCTGGGCATGGAATCCAGTCTGCTTACCCACTGAAGATCTGGTTTGATATAGGGCACCTGAAGCTCAGGGAAAGCTCATCACCTTTCTCTGCCTGAGGACTAGGGCCTACTGGAGGACCTCTGGTTGAGCTCATTTGGAATTAAGGATAGTCCACATCCTTTGGACATCATTCAGCATTTCCAAGAGTCCACATACACTATATGTAGTGTCTGCATTGATCCTTTCTCCTAGCAGACGATTCCACAGTCAGAATGCATTTTGCCCTTGAGAAGGAGTTCCTGGCAATCCTAATACACAGACAATAGACGACTTCTAGGAATCCAAAGCTCTTAAGGGCTAAATGAAGCTTGATATTGGGGAATGGCAACTTCATTTTTTTAAATGAACAAAAACCCGTGCTCACGATGATCATCATTTTCTGGAGGGCATCATTTTCTGACTCTGTGCACTTTTTCGCCAGGATGGTACAATTAGTTCATATGATTTTTGTACTCTATTAGTTCAGCAGATGAGACTTCATTTAATGCCTTTCAATAAGCACGGTCCCATTGGTTTTCTCAGTGTTTAGGCAGATTTCATTTATCGCATATCTTTTGCATAATTTATTGCATATGTTTCCTAAAATGATGATGAATGAATTGGGGGTTGGGAGTTGGGTAGAGGGGTATGTAGATTCCTACATACCCCTCATGTCTATTGTCTATTGTACTGAGTTTGGATGTACCATTCTACATGAATTCCTTAGGCTGTACCTGTTTGTGCACAGTCTGTCCAAATTGGGATGTTCTTGAATAAATTCCAGATGTTCTGAGGCACTGCTTGCCAGGGAGCTTCAGGATTCAACTCTTCCTGCTCTTACCCTGCCCCTAGCCTCCAACATTGTGCTGTAATGAGAGCTGCTGGTTCTGTGTGCTTTTGCATACCAAGCCTCACCTGCTCTGGATGCTCCCTCCTCCCTGATTCCTTGTGCTGTGATAATTTCAGTGATGCAAGCCAGTAGCAGTCAGGGTGGCTCAACGTTTGTGCAGCGAACCCCTGCTTGACATCCAGGCCAGCCACAAAAAAGCAAATTTATGTGACTGTAAAGAGTGTGAGACTCTTTATCCCCAAATTTGTGTGACTCTTTATCCCCCCTTGATCCAAATGCAGGGCTTGCTCTTCTAGTGGCTCAGCCTGCAGAATTCCTCACTGCAGTCAATGAGAGTTTGCAGGGCAGCTGTGACTTGGAGTCTCCTAGCAGGTGTTTTGGCCTGGAGAGAGTAGATTCAACACTGTTAATTATAGCTCACCACCATCCTTGGAACCCATATAAAATGTCTTCAAGCTAAATGATAGGTTGAGCCCAAACCAAATCTTAACACAAGGTGTAGTAGGGGAGGCAGTTGTGTATCGGCTACAATCTGCTCTCTTGAAAGGGCTTATAAAGCATAGGTGAGCTGACACATTTGTTCAAACCCGGGGGAAGACATAATTCAGGCACAGAGGCATCTTATGCACTTCCTGTACCTGGGGAATTTCCCCCCTGCTGGCAGACTCTGTACAGTGGACTGGTGTCATAATGGGAGTGAAAATCTCTCCAAACTCATGCCTGAGTGCATTCATCTTTGTGTCTAAATATGCTGCCTGGGGCTGAGCAGATGACAAATGAGCTGTCACTCCAGGTCCCTTTGGTTCTCAGTCATCTTTTAAGAAGGAGCAATAATGATAAGTGAAATTTGGGCCTCTGCACTCCCAAGGATTGGTCCGGGATGGGGGTTGGAACCCAAATCCCAATCCTCTATGACTTAGGAAACCCTGAGCTCTGAATGGCTCCTGCACTCAAAGAATGGGATTCAGGTTGCCAGCTGCAGAAGGAATAATTCATGAGAGAGATCCTGAAAAGAAAATGAAACAGACAGGTAAATACATTTTTCTGTGTCTGAGGAGGTGGGAAGGGATCGGTTCAAATGAGAGGCAAGGAGGCATGGGAAGGGGTTCCAAAAGGTAGAGACAGGTTGGCAGAGGAAAGAGGGTCACGTTGCAACTTGGCATGGTGAGTCTGGATCTTAATGGGGTCCAAGGACATCCCTTCTCATCTGTCCCAGGCATGCTACACCCAGCTGCTCTCAAAGGAAGGTAAAAGGAGCCCCCACTGCAGGAAGCTGAGGGATGATCTGCTTCTTGGGAAAACCTTTATTTGTTCCTGCCAACCTTTCAGGGTGAGGTCAAATAGGTTTCATGGATACTTTGGCATCCAGGTTGTAGCCGCATTGGTCTAGAGGCATAAGGAATCAGAACTTGTAGTAGAGATTATATCTTTTATTAGACCAGCTAGATTTTCGCAAAAAATAAAGATATTTTTAAAAAAATAAATATACATATTTTCAAAATCTAGCTGGTTCAATAAAAGATATCACCTCTGCCACAAGTTCTGATTCCTCATAGATGCTTTGGGATGCTCCAGGAAATTTGATACAACCAGCATCAACTAGAATCAAATTTCTCAGGGAAAAGCTTTCTGTTTTGTCCAGACAAGCGCATGAATGCTCTTGTCAGCTTCCAGTGCAGTTTGTACTTGCTTGAGGTCTCTGCAGATGGCTCTTGTCCTTTCCCCTGGACAGCTCTTGTAGCATCCCTCCGATTCTACTTGCCTCTCAGGCCTTCGTGGAATTAAGGGTCTGCTTCTCTCTTACCTCTAAGTAGCACAGGAAAGGGAGTTAACAGGTTGCATTGAGATAAGTGGACAGAGAAGGTCTTTGGAAGGTTAGGTCTTTATAAGAGAGTTGACAGCAAAACTCATGAACCCCATAATAAGCAGTTCAGTAAGCACTCCAGAGTGAGTCATTTGATGGAGCGATAAGTCATCAACAAATGCATTATTTAGTACCTTGCAAATATCTGCTTACAGAAGGAATTCTCTAAGACCACTCATTGCTGTTGGGGGCTGGATCCAGGTCAATTTACCGTACCCCTAAGGCTTCACCATTACGTAGAATGCTCCAGATTCATTTGGAGAATTGAGTTCCTCTGCCTTAGTCATAGTGTGTCAGCTCCAGGGGCTCTGATTTTTCTTCCATTGCCCTTTTTCTTTTTGCAGTTATTCACAGTAAGGCAACGAGGATATAAAATGCTGCCCTGAAAGCCCTGGGGTCCGTAGCCCTTCCCTCTCAGCTCCCCTTGGTCCAAGCAGGGTGCAGCTCTTTGTTTCCTGTGACTTCTAGCATGCTTCCTGGGTAGCTCTCTGCTACTGCACCTAGGAAGGGGCCACCCACACCAGCTGCCAAACTCTAGGGTCAGTGCTGAGCTCCCAATTTCCCAAATACTTTAAGCACACCCCTTCCCACAGTACGACCTTCATAGGTACTCTGGGTTCACAGTTTAACTCTGTAGGGTCACGTGATAGGGGATGCATGGAGCAGACACATGAGGTTCTACAACATATTGCTCTTTACATAGAGGATATGCAGCTCCAGGTGCAAATAATGAGCACACCTGTATGTGTTTCTCTGCCTCTGTTTCCCTGGGACATGCTTTAGCTAAGGGCTCCAGGGGTAGCCATGATTCTTCCTCTGCCTGAGAGTCTCTGCCCCATACTAAAGCAGCATGTCTTTGCACATGGTCTTCCCGCCACAGTGACGATTCCTCCTGGAATTGCTCACACAAAGCCACTGTGTGATGGGAGCACATGAGAGACTTTTGCATAATAAGATAACCTGTAAGAATGTTAGCGCATGTGTGTATCAGAGACTGGCATCTCGGCAGAGAGGCTAATTGGCTTTGGCTTTGCAACCCTCCTCTAATTAAAGATTGTAAATTACAATGAGCGAGAGATGATCACAAGGAGGTTTGGTCGTTTTGATGCAGTAAGGATATTCTGTTGCTAATGATCTATCTGCCATCTTTGTTTATAAGCATGGGGCTGTTTTTCTCCATCTGCTGCGTCCTGAATGAGACGCCCACTTAAACAATTGGGACTTTACTGTCCCATCTGGTTCTGTTTTATGCCTTCATTTCCAAAGTTAAACACTGCTGTCCAAGCATAGATGTGACCCCTCTAGCAAGAGGAGGTTTTAATGTAGATCAGGATGGGGTAAATTGCTCCAACCACACACAGAAAGCACACATTTCCAAAAGCCCAACCTGAATCAGGTGGTGGTGGGAGCTTGTGCCTCTGCCTTCTCCACCAAAGCTCAATCCCTATTGATGTTATGGGCCATCACATTATTAGACTTGTTATTTCTGGGCAGTTACGTCTGGTATAAAGGAACAAATTGTATCTTGACATAAACAGATGTCCCACAGCAGTCACCTGCCTAAAGCTAGGCTTGAGCTTAAATTCTTTGCCAAGTGGGGTCCTCTCTAAGCTGGTTAGCACTGCATCAGTACAAATCACTGTGTTGTTATGGGTTATCACCAGACAGCAGGATCTGACTCAGCCCTCCAGCCAGAAGAAAGGTGCTAGTAAGTACTCTCCAAGGGCTGCTCTGCAAGGTGGGATATTGCATTCAGTGAAACATTACAACAGATCAATATGGTGGTTCCCCTGGGACCTTTCACACCAACTTTCTACAGGCTCCAATGAGCCATGACATGTGTCCTTCTATGCTTGCTTACACCATGGGGACTGCAGGCCCTCCAGAGGTAATTCTTATCCGTTGTGCATCGAGGTTTCAACTTTCTGCGATAGCACCATCCTCCAATGGAAAACCCTTCCTCCTCCCCCATCCTACCCACATCTCCACCCCAATTCTACATTTGGGTTGTGCCGGCCACCCCCACAGAGCGATTGTCAGCTATGATCACCACAGATGCAGCAGGCGGTACACAACACAGGCATGACGAAATAAACATTTATTGTGAAAATTTGTTCTGATGTAACAGGAAACCAAATCACCAATTGTAGATTTGTTCTCTTACACAGAGCTACTACAGGGGCCATTTCAAATAATGCTGTTATAATTAACTGGACCATGAATGAAACATCACAAGCTATTTGTACATCACGCAGTGATTTTTATTTCCCTAAGTGTATCGTATTATACAGAATTAGAATCGCTTTGTCTGGGATGTAGAGCGTATGGCTAGGGAAAGCTAAGTTTGATTTCTTTTATCTTTCTCCAGCTGTTGCTGAGATTTTATTGTCCTCTTCCCCAGGGTATGGTGAGCTGTAACCAGGGGGTTTTAAGCTGCCACACGACTGGCTCAGCCCTCCATGCGCATGGCATTTTGGATGGTTAAAATATTGGGCTGTGGACAAGGGGACTGACAAGGTGATAAACCTCTATGAGCCCTGGGATCTGACACATTTTGTGCTGGGTATATATGTATTAAGGGGAATTACAAGTATCAGATTAAAACACTTGAGTCTGGAAGCCTCTTCTTGTGAATCAGAAAAAGAATTGCAACTCTCAGAGTATAGTCATGAAGCCAACCGTACTTTGTGAATCCTGAAGGATTCTCCCACAGAGAAGAAGCAATCCCACTTTCCCAGCCAAGGGCATCTGGGATAACTTGTCGAGAGCCACTGGGCTTTTTTTCTACATTACTTAAACATCATAAACTGCAGACGCTCATCTTTCCTAGAGGAATGTAGTAAATCGAGACTGCTTCATAGGGGCTGGTCTTTCCCCTCTTGAGCTAAGCAGCTTCTCTTGGGAACACTGATGGGATTCTAATACAAGCCTGGGAGCAATTATTAAAGATGTGGGAAGCTGGACATTGTAGGTGGAGTCCCTGCTTAGCAGCTAGAGTGAACTGTCTTTCCTTGCATGGGTTGCAAGTGAGGGCAGTTTCTCCTGTCTGCAAAAATGTCTTCTTTCCTGGGAAATAGGATGGAGTGTGCCCTGTTCCTTCCTGCTCTATTTCTACTATTTATTTGTACATGCTTGGGCAGGCTTACACACAGTAAACTTGGTATTTTTGCCTCTCCTAAGCTATCAGGAAGAAGAGGTTAAAAGCTCCAATTTCATGCAGAACAATAGAACATCAGCTTTCTACACCTTGGTTTCGTAGGCTTTTGTGTAGGGAGTAGGACCAGGGGTTTGATGGATCTCTGAAACCACCAGAGCTAGTTGGTGCATAGCAGTTTGGCTCAGCTCTGCAGATGCAAAGTCTGATGCTCTGAGACAAAGCCTTGGCATTGTAAAGACAGTGTCTTTGCTGCCCCTAGATATTGTGCTTCCAGTGTCTGCTCTCTCACGGAGAAATAACAGGGCCTGGTGAAGTAATGCGCCCTGTCTGAGCCTAGTGTCATCATCTGCATCAGGGCACTGGCAAGGACAGACCAGGGTCAAGAGGCAGGTTCTACCTATTTGCAGCAACATATCTGAATACCAGCCTCCTAGGGGAAAGCTGGTTCCTGGAAGAGACGGGACACATCCTACCAGTCCGCACAAGGGAGATTGTTTTAGATCTCAGCTTCAGCTTTGGCACATTTAGATATGGAGATCTGGCTTGGCTCAAAAGGAGCTTCTTGTGAGGAGGAAGAGAGAGAAAGACCCACCAGTGTCTTGGGGTCATTAGCAGCAGAGTTTTGCATTGGTGCCATGTCTACTTGAATCTTAAGGTTATGTGGAAGCAGAAAAAAATACAACATTGATTCTGGCACGTCAGCAGCGAATGCAGCAGTAAATATACTGCTATGGATTGTACTTGGGCATCTCTTCCCTGCCAGAAGAGCACTGGCAGCTCCCGGTAATGTCAGCGGGAGTCATGCCTGTGGTATAATGGAGACAGACCTCTGCTGTGATTATCTCGGAACATTAGTATTCTACATTGTAAAAAGTCAGGAAAGATGAAAAGAAATCATCATGTTCTGCAATTGGATTTCTGGTCAGAGAACTGAAAATAAACCTGAGAACAGGCTTAATGAAATTCACAGAGCCCAAGGTCTCTGTTACAGCTCACTCATTTGACAGGAACAATGTAATATCATTTTGACTAGACTCACAATTTGCTTGTGGGTTTTTTTTATTCCCTCCCCCCCGCCATGTTTCTTTCCTGAGCTCTTTAATCAGCACTGAGGACTTGCAGGCAGAGATCGTGGCTGCACAGCACAGCAAGTCACCAGAACTAGGTTACTTGTTTGAGACTCCTGTACCCATCCGGCACATGGGCCTGCGCCAATAGTCCATCTCCAAACTTGGCTCCAGACCCTCATATCCTGAAAACAGTCTGTCTCTGCAACAGGTGGAAACCACCCACCTCATTCCAGTGACCTGGCTCTTCAGGGAAGTTGGACGTGGCACCATCTCTAGTGTGCAGCCCTGAACAGCTTGCACAGAACAGCCTGTGTTTCTTAACCTTGGCTTCATCTAAGAGGAAGGAGCACATATTTTTAATGCCTTTTTCCTTGGAAGTGTTCCCTTAATTGGGCCACATTCCCAATCAACTGGGCCACATCAAGGGAGTTGCTGCAAAGGCTCCACTGAAGTCATTATCATTATACCTATTTAAATTCATTGGGAATCTGGCTCACTTGTGTAAAAAGGCAGAACCATGTTTAGGGCTAACCAGCTGGCACCTGCATGATAGATAGTGCTTTAAGATGCAGACTCTGCAAGTATCATGCTATTGACATGCATGTTATTAAGAACAGCTCTCCCTCCCCCAACTTTCTAAACAATTCAAGACACTTTGTAAACACTGAGACGAGACAGATGCCAGTGACTGTGTGCCCTGGAGCTTAAATTTCACAACAGAAAGTGGTAACGTTTCCTATTACTACCTCGCTGCAAGCTATTACTTGAAGTAAAAACACTTAGGTATGAAGAGCATCAGCTGGAAGTTTGGACAATATGTACAAGAAATACTTCATGTGACAAGCTCTGGCAACCTCATTGCTGTTCCCCATGCATGTCTTTGGGATTCCCCCACATTACGAGTTAAAGGTTGCTAGGAAAGTTACTATAAGTCAGCCACTAGTCTTGTTCTCACCAGCATGACACAATGGGGCTGCACATGCAAGTCAGTCTTTGGCTCAGAGCTGGCATCAAGATTCAGTTGTGCTTTGTGGCACCTTCTTAACGTATTGGCAGTACAGCTCCAGGATGCTTGGCTGAAGGGTTGTTAGACAACCTCCCCCACAATTAAAATAATTTGTTACAATACAGTCCAAGGTTAGAGCAAGCACCCAGCACAGTGCATTCACTAGGAGCTCATTAAGGCATTTCAGTTTACCAGGCGTATGCTGTCTTTTGGCTACTAGAGCGCTGTGTGGCAGTTCGATGGTGTGGTGGGAGGACTGTGCTGTCAGGTGGGGCTGAAGTCTGCATGTAGGAAATCCTCACCTACATCCATGACCTTTCCAATTCCCCATGTCAAAGATGTCAGTGGACAGTGGCTTGACGGATGTAGTGGCAGCAAGGAAACAGGATAAAGAAGATGAGATCTTCTTGAGAATGGGAGGAGAAGTGGGCCATTTATGGGCGGTTATAATGGTAGCAAGTGTTGTGTGTCAAGGGTAGCACCCTGTAACCCTACGAAGTCACGGCTGTAAAGAATGACATGGCCCTGGCCCCATGTAGTGTCCAGAAGACTGCTTCTGAGCGATGGAGTTGGGTAGAACGTAGACTAAAAGGGTACAAGGAGGCTCTTGCCAGCTGCACCTAGCAGCAGTAATGCTCTGACTAGAGAAATCTGTGGGTTCAGAAAATTTCTCTGGGCATTCCTATTTACATAAGAGTATTTCTGTCTAGAAAAATTATTCAAGTTGGGGATTGATATAGCAGCTATATCCTTTGGCAGCCACTTCACAGGCTGAATAGTAAAGAACCTGACCAACTGATGGCTGATTTAACACCTTACATTTCAGTGGGTGTACAGGGGTACACACAGAGCTCCCCTATTCCGTATCTAAATCACTGTACTCCTGTGTACAGCATTTCAGTTTCTTATAGCGACCAGCATTTTACAAGCTGCAAATAATATTATTGCTGCTTCATGCACCCAAGGTTTATAATAGGTCTAATGCAAACTTGATAATCAACATTAGATCTTGATAATAATGTAACATTCGAGCTGAGGTTTTGTCCCATGGAAAACTCTGACATCCTGAAATGTGTTTTCCCTCCAACTGGAACCAAAAATTAAATTTTCATGTAAGAGAAATTTAAAAACCTAACCTGAAACACAACCATTTCACTGCAATACGGGAAATGATCTCAGTCAAGGTGAAACTGTATAATATAAATATACAAAAATATGAAATATAGATCTATAATAAATGTAATAGTATAAACACCAAAAAAAGGATAGAGCCAAAAAGAAGAATTTTTACCGGATTGAAACAAAACAAGGAAGTTAAAATGATTTGTTTAGAACTTGGCTGTCAGAAGTGTCATAGAAACTGATGCATACTCACAAAACATTTAGATTTTTTTGACAAAACTGCAGTTTCCGGTAGAAACGGTTCTGTCTACAACTGCTAAGTAATTTTAGCTAGTATGTGATAACCTTGTGAAACAAATGCTTCTGTATATTTTTGACTCCCCCTTCTCCTAATACTCTTCAAATCACACTCACAATATATCGCTGCCTTGAGGAAAATCCTTTAGGAAAAGGCCAAAAAACCCTGCATATTTGTTGGACACCGTTACTGACTGCCTTGAGAAAAATAGGAGGCACGTTAGTTGCCAGACTTCTGTTCAATTGGCAAACCATGTTTTGTGACAGTGGTTGCTCCCTCTTTTTGCATTCTGGTATCCATTTTTAATTAAACATATTGGGCCCTGGAACAAATACCCCAGAAATTTTGCATTGTGCATGGGGAGCCTAGCAGATGGAGGATGCAATCAAAAGTTGAATTGAAGTTCTCAGATCTAGGAACAGAAGAGGCTAAACAGGCTGAGTGCAGGGTGGTGTCCTACAGGAGTCCTGATTTTTTACTACAGGATCTGTTCTAGATTACACTAAGCAAAATCCAGAACAGGGCAAGGAGCAGGAGAGAGTGACAATAAGGCATGGCCTTATTAATTAAGAAGATTTTTTTCCAACTATTTGAGTTGGCCTAATTCAAGATATTGGATTTACCCAAAGAACCTTGTCTGCAACATCTGCTCGGTAAGCAAGGAGATGGATGCTAACTTTGCATTTACTCTTGAATTACAGCCTGCCTGACTGTGCCCTCTTGATATCGTTCCTCTGTCTTATTCCTGAGCTTCCAGCACAGAGCATGGGAGTAGGTAGGTTCATCAACAAAGACGGGAAGAGGCTGGGGAAATGCCAACACTGCATTTCACATTCAAGGGCATAGCAGGACCAGGAATGACGATTCTAGGACAACTTTCTAATAGGTTTGGCCTTCCTTTTCCCTGCCCTTCTGTCATGCTGAACCATAAATGAGAAGTCATATTCACTCAATGTCATTAGTGAAGAATCAAGTACATCAAACACCTGCACAATACCACAAAGAGGGCAGAGGGGTTGTCACATTTTGTCAGACAGAAGGGGTGAGCAGCAGCAACTGTCACGGCAAAGCTGCAGCATCTTGGGCAGGAAGAGGCAGATGTGAGGGCACCTGGATACACATTGAATGGAGGCCAGGGAGCATGGTAGGAGGCTGGGTGTTGTGGCTGTGGCTTGCTAGGTGGCAGCTTTAGGAAAGGGTGTTGGAATAGAAGCTCAGGCTCTCAGAGACTGTCTTAGAGTCACTGTGGGAGGAGCCGTTGGATGTCATGTCCACAGAGAGGCGCTTCCCTTTGTTGCTGTCTTCAAGTTCTTCCTCCGTGTTGCCAATGACTGAAGACACAGTGGTCTCCATGCGGCTGACTTTGTACATGCTGCTCTGGGTCTGGAGGTACTTGGCAGACTTCATTTCCAGCCCCTCATATTCACTGCTACTGATGAAAGGGCACCACCGGAAAGCATGCTTGAAGCCAACGCGAAACCTGAGTGGGGTAGAGCAGAATCAGTGCAGGGGGAAGGACGCCAATGTGGGAACAAAGACAACATTTCAGGCTGACCCGCCACACCACCATGGTCATATGTTCCAGCTGCTAGACTGTGAAGCAGAACTCTGCTCCCAGCCCTGCTACCAACTTGCTGCATGACCTTAGTCAAGTCACTTCTCCCCCTGCCCATCAGCTTCCTCTTCCATAAAACGAGAATGGCAAGGCTTCCTTTCTTCTGAATAGTTCTTGAAATCTATAGCTGGCAAGAGCTGCGTTGGAGCAGAGTTCCTAATTTAATGCACACTCTGCAGAAAAACCCAGATGCCTTCAGTAGTGTTCTCAACTGCTACCCTTGAGCTGTTGCTTCCACCCTAAGCTGCACCTGCTGTAACGAACCTGCCTTTCCACCTCTTCCCAGCCACATCCCAGCCATCCATCACCTCTGCATTGTGCTCTGAAACACAGCTGCTGGGCGGCAATGGTCAAAACTCACCTGTCATTAAGGCAGCAGTAGATAATGGGGTTGTACATGGTCGAACTCATGGCCAGCCACATAATTGCTAAGTAGACCTGCTGTATAAATGTCTGCATGTACCAGTGCGGGTTAAAATACTGCAGGAGGAAATAGACGTGGTAGGGGAGCCAACAGATCGCAAAGGTGCACACCACAATGATCATCATCTTCACCACCTGTGGGAGGATGAAAGGCCATTAAATCAGCCTCCAAATTCCTTGTGAGCTTGGGGGGAAAACATATGTACTGGAAAAGAAACCTGTGTGGGTGAATACAGGAGAAGGTAGGGCAGTAGCAACATGTAGGGGGTGCACAGGGGTGCACATGCACCCCCTGAGAGTGCTGGTGCACCCCGCGACCGGCCGCGCTCACTGCTTAGGTGATGGGAAGGTGGGTAGGCAGGAGTGTCAGTGCCCCCCCTGCAAGCGCCGGCTGATCCTTGCAGCCGCTCCCAGAAGTGGCTGCATCAATTGGCCGTCACAGGATCAGCTGTGGAGGGACCCCTTCCCCTGGTCAGCAGCATTGGCCATGGGGGGACTTCCCCTCGTCGCGTGCCCCTCCTGACTAAGGCGGTACCAGTCACCCATGACTTCTTGGTAATTTATATCCTTTTAAGCACATAAAGCAGATGTAGATGCATAAACCTTTTTAGGATTTATCATGGGACAATGGACATGGATGTCTCAATGATAGCACTTTGCTCTGGGATAAAATGGTTTATCCTAGGACATGTGCAACATCTGTTTGTAGCCCTTTTGGATAGGGACAGAAATTACACATAAACCAGTATAAGTTTTCAAAACAGCTGCAACTGGTTTAAGATAAACCTGGATGGATGTCGTATCAGACTTAACTGATTTAGGTTTATTGAACTTCTGTCCCAGATCCCCTCCAGATTCAAGTTACCTTAGTCCCCCAGCATCCCAGGATGTTTTGCACCTCCCCTGAAAACCCCACCTTTCAGGGTGGGCGGGCTAGACTTGGCCCAACCTGTCTACTCCAGCTGAGCAGGGAGGTGTGCTCTACAGCCCCCCAACTTCTGGCCTGGGCCACTGCTGGCATGTGGCTGCGTTTCTGGAATCAAAAGTGAATGCCTGCTCACTTGCTTATTGGTTCAATCTGTGCATCTTAAACTAACCTACAAAGATTGAATCGATTCAGCCTCAGGCTTTTTGACTGTGTGTACTTAGCCCCAGCATTCAACCCTGCCCTGGAAAGGCTGCTTCTAGGAGTAAGTTATTGCTGCCTCCTCCATTTAACCTTGGTCTTTCTATGGTGACTGTCACTAAGGGATCCCAGTCATTGCTCATACAGGTTTTGTACTGCTTTCTGGTAGGTACTAGATGGAACCAAAGTAATTTAACACCCCACCACCCTCTGCCAACCAGTATTAATGCTTTTTGGCCATGAGGGCTGGATTGGAAGTTATAGCTTTATAGTTGAGTAGTCCCATTTGTGGTCATCTGAGGTGTCCAGTCTCACCGAAAAACTGTTAAAAAAATGCCAACCTGTTTAAAAATTCCCTTCCCTCCTGAGTGTTTTGTGCTTCCTGTTCTCTTTTTTTGGCCTGATTTGTCTGAAGTGCTCATTTTTCAAAAGTCTTGCTGCTTTTGAAAATCAGGACCCTGGTGGTGGATCCAACTGCACTCCCAAGAAATCAAACTCTGGCTACTTTTGAAAAGCAATCAGGTTCTGTTCTGTTCGAAGAATTGTTCTCTGAATAGCTGGTCACCCAGAGTTCATTCAGGCTGAATTGCTCTGTGTCTGCTCCCTGATATAGCTCCATCCTACAGCAGAGGAAGGCTGCTTACCTTCCGTTTAGCTGTCACTTGCTCGTGGTAGCGGTCAGAAGAATCGCCTGGTATCTCACTAGCCCAGAGGGTGATGCCAACCACTGTGTAGGCAAATCCGATGACCAGAAGTGGCAGGAAGTAGATCAGCACAGTCACGCAGAAGTGATACCTGGAAGTTGTAACATGGAAGGCAGCTGAAAATCAGGCTGGATTTTAAGTTTAAGCATTTAATTCCCTGGCAAAGAAAACTGAAAAATGCTTAGGTCTAGTTTCACCTGCCCATTCATGTTTCCTGCACTTGTAGTATCTTTTCATACAGCTAAGAATGAAGACTGGGATTTTCAGAGAGGCCAAGGTGAATTATAAACCCAATTTTGGGTGAAATTAAATGCCTCTTTGAAAATCTCAGCCACAACATTGCTGGAGTAGGGACTGCCTTTTCACCCAACTCGAGCAGCACCAAGCACAAAAGATCCCTTAGCTCTGAAAGGAGTCATGAAATACCCCCTTCTCTTCAAACCACTTCTTTTTTGCGCAGTCTAATCATTTCGAAGCCTCCACGGCAGACAGTCTTTAGACATCCTCACGTCTTGTTTTGTTATGGCATCCTCCTGAGCTTTGATTTGCCAAGCAGTGAAACATGTGCGTCTGGGCTATTTCTACACCTGATGCTCCTGCGTGCCATCGTGTTACTGGCTGAAGAAACACCCTATTATTGCTCCCTACATTCCCTACAAATAAAGTGCTTTCTGCCCTAGCGAGCAGTCAATCAAGTATTTCAGTGTCTGATGGGAACCTACATCGAGTCAAGTGGAATAAGGCGCTCTCCAGAAAGATTGATCTCGGCATCTCATAACATTATCATTCTCACCCTAGAAGTGTTAAGCCTGGCATCCTTTTATCCCTCTGTGTGAGCTGGACCTCTTCTGTTTCTGCCTTCTGTTCCATGGAGGGGAACAACATTATGCTCCTTGCTGTACTGAATGGCCCTGTTTCAAAGGATTGAATAAATCCTCAGTGGCAGAAGATTTAATTAAAGAATTGCATTATCCAGAGGGTCTGAGCCATTCAGAAGCACCGTCCCAGATCTTCAAAGCTGTATAGGCCCCCAATTCCCAATCATATCCATGAATGAAGGCATGTAAGATGGTTTGAGGACGCAGGCTAGTTCAGGCTATATGTCACCAGAGAAGGTGAAATAAACCCAACAGGCTAAATTTACTGTCCCAATCTTAGTAGGACTCACCCTGATGCTTTGAACAGAATATATATACTCTTCTCAGTGGTGGTAGATGACAAAACAAGAAGCAAAGGACTCAAGTTGCAGCAAGGGAGGTTTAGGTTGGATATTATGAAAAATGTTATTACTAGGAGGGTGATGAAGCACTGAAACAGGTTACCCAGAAAGGTGGTGAAACCTCCATCCTTGGAGGTTTTTAAGGCTCAGCGTGACAAAACCCTGGCTGGAATGATCTAATTGGGGATGGTCCTGCTTTGAGCAGGGGGTTGGATTAGGTGTGAACTACTGAGGTCCTTTCCAACCCAAATTTTCTATGATTCTATATCTGCCTTAATCTCCAGAGCTAACCAAGCTCCTTTCACCAGGCCTGATTCACACGCGTAATTGAGAAGGGGAGCTGCTGTGTGCTAATATTGACAGCTGGCTGCGTGAGTTGGTAAAGGTCTGGTTCTGGGTGAATATCTGGGTGTGGAGACTGCTCCGACAGTGGGTATCATTCTGCTTTCGTGTGCAGCAGCCAGATTATATAGACTTACTCCCACGTTGCACTGTTGCAAATGTGAGGCACGGCATTTGGAAAGAGGGATAATGTGGCAGGACAGCCTGGGAGAAGTAGCCCTCACTGTTTGAATGATGCAGTGAGACAGGCACTGTGAGGCAGCTGAGTTTCTCATTTTTCCCACCTGAAGGACAAAGCTGCTCAATACTCACTAGAGATGAAGACAGCACAGATGGCTTGTGAAGTCCCAGAGCAGAGAAAAAATTGCTGAAGAGCCAGGCAGCGGGGAAGAAGCCTTCACCACTAGCCCCTCTTACTTTGGGTGGGGCTCGAGGAGGGACAAAAAGGTGTGGTAGTTATATCATTCTCCTAGTAACTAGAATTACTTGCATTTAACCTTCAGCTCAGGTTCTGATTCACTGCACGTCCATGACCTCCAAAGCCACCATTTTCAATGACAAGCACAGCTGTCATATCTGAACATGTGGGCCAGAGTGTTTCTAGATGTGCACTCAAAATTCACAGCCACTTCTGCCTTTTTGCCCTCTGAGGGCACGTTCAGACAAGCACGCACATGCGCTTCGTGGCACCTTAAAGGCTTTTGAGGTGCTGCAAAATGCACATAGTGCACGCACAAAGGTTCTCTATGCTGCATATTTGCAGCAAAGAGTCAAAATTAGATTCTTACAAAAAAAAAAGTTTAAAAAAAAAAAAAAAAAAGCAGAATGGTGCATGTGACAGCAGCATGTGCGGCCCAAAACCAGAGCCTGGCTGGCCAAAGCCAAGCTCCAGCTGCCGGTGAGGCTCTGTTCACCCGGACTGCTGCCACTGCAGCCCTGGGAGCCCCCAGGACCCCAGGTAAGGCTGCTGGGGCTAACCCAGGTGCTGGCCCCACCTGGGGCAATTTGCCATGCCCCAGAGCACGTGTGCAGGGGCATTCCCCAGCAACAAGTAGCAATGGCACAACTATGTGCTGCTGCTATTTGTCCCTGGAGAAACATTAGTGCCTCAGTTGATCCATTTGTACAATGGAGAAAACAATGCATGGTGTAGACTGAAGCCTCTAAGATTCTTCTCAATTAAGTCATTCTCTAGCAAGTCAAAGCTGGGAGGTTTTTTGAAAGCAGGGTTTGATTTAGTCCCTTACAGAGACAGGAGCCAGCTCAAAAACCTCCATCAGAATCAAAGTCCAAGGTAGTTCAGATCCAGATTTGTATTCAGGCTTCATGTGGATGTTGTGAGGCTTAATTAATGTATGTCAAGGGCTCTGATATATAGCCTTTCATCTGAGACACTCAGCGTGGAGTAGGACAGTCCCATAAAACACAGCGCTGAACCTCCACAGAGTAGATGACGTAAAGTCAGTCATTAGGTCAGATAGAGAATAATCCAACGCGGGAGTGGTGAATTGTTAAAGAAGTGATTCATCAGTGTAATGGCTACAAAGAGCAAACAGAAATAAAGTCCCAGATCCAAAGAGCCTGCAGTCTAAACAACACCGGGGTGGCTTGTCTATTCTTCAGCTGGAAAAGCTGGCCGGGTTGTGGGTGGTTGGGTGATATGGTCCCACATCTAAGATTGCTGCAACCAGGTAATGGCAACTAGAATGGGTAATGAAATGCAAGTTCTCAGTTCCAGTATTTCAGCTGAAGACAGTCTCATGAATGTTGTTTCTAATGGCTCAGGGTGTAATGTTTGCTCAGATGCATCATGAATTTGGGATTCCAGAAAAAATAAGTAATTAAACGTATAATGATCTGGGCAAAAAAAAATCTGCTTCTTTGCCAACAGCTAACTGGTGAAGAGATGGACCATGTTATTCAGTGAAGCATCTAGTCACCCCAGCACAGTGGGAGATTTATGACTCAACACTGGGTCTTAATTGCACATCCAAAAATGGGCAAGAAAGCACGATCTGTGCTTGTCTGGGGTCGCTGCATGCCAAGTCTCCACTCTACCCAGTAATCATTAAAGCTTCCTGTTAAATGAAATACCTTGGAGGAGGATTGATAGTGATAATAGTATTAGGAGTTACTGGCCTCAGAAGATACTGAACCCTTGCATATAGTATTTAGTATCTTGAAATCCAGGTTGGTGACTAGAACCAAGAAATAAATGTCCCTAAGCATTTATTGCAGTGACTGATATTGCAATAAATTTTCTTTGTTCCCTAAACTGAAGAGTGAATGAGGTAGCAAACTCACACAGGCATATCTATTTTTAATGTATGACTCTGTATTCTTAAAATACTAGTTGCTGAAGTATCAGAGCACTAATAAAGAGCACCTGCATGTCTAAATCCATGTAATAAAAGGGAACTGGCCAGAGGTCAGGTCAAATTCTGCTGTCATGAACTTAAGACTTTTATGCTGCATTACAATATTAAAAAACATGCTAGCTAAAACATTAAATAGGAAAAGCATATTAAAGCCAATATGTCAATAAAAGAAAACACTGAAACAAAGTGAAATGAAATAGCAAAGCTGAAACAAAATCTCACTACAATTTTTTGACTTTTTTTTTTAAACGACAAAGTCAAAATATTTTTTTTCAATTTCTGCCCTTTGAAAATTTTGTCTGAAAATTTTGAACAAAATTCCAAAATCCTTAGAAGGCATGGAAGACCCAGCAGGTTTGATGCTTTTAATTGTGTCCACTGAAGACTTGTTTTATGCACCTTTGGAGCTGTATTGACTCTACCTCCTTGTTATAAGGTGAGGCAGTAAAGGAGAGAATAAGATTACTGTTTCCCTACCAGATGATGGGACTGGATTGTGGACTGGGGTAGCAAATGATGGCACTGGGGTTGGGGAATGCTTCAGGATGCACGTATTGGGAAGAAGCAGTTTGGGTCTGGGTGACGAAAAAGGTTAGTCAGCATTAGGCAGACCCAGAGTGATTGGGAACCTGACCTTTCCTTGATTCCCAATGGGTTTTTGGCTCTGCTTTCCTTACACTTGAGTGCTGTTCCATTCTTCCTGCAAACTCCCATTGCAGCGAGCATGAGATCTAGTCCTACCCTGGCTGGCTTATCCAAGGGCAGCATGATGCCTTGAGCACAGCGCTGTAGTGCAGCTAGCACTGCCAGTGAAATTCTGGGAGCATATAGACTTGAAGGAGAAACTTCCTTTTTGTCACATGAACTAATATCTGATTTGAAGAGCATCATGTGTGGGAGCATGCGTGAGAGCAAAACAATTGTGCCTGGCCTTATCCCTCTTTGTGCCTGTGTGCTCCTTATGCTTTTTCTCCATCGGGTTTGATGCTAGGTAGATGGAAGTCGCCTAGTAAGCCAGACCTCTCAATTCAGTTTTTTTTCCCTGTACCCCAAAAAGAAAAATGACCATGCTATGGCTCTACAGTCACTCGTTAGCTCACTGCAGATGCCTCTTAGCATCATTAGGTGGTGAAAGAGGAATGGGACAAATGATCACAATGTCGTCAGTATTGGGTGAGGAAGTGTGTTCATGAGAGAGTGATCATATTGAACAATGCAGAAGAGGCTGACAGGATATATGCTGCTGACAGAACCACTCACAGTTAATTTCAAAGCAGAAAACAACCTATTCTCTGTTTTTTCCCCTTTGATCGGTGCCAAAAGGCTCAGTAAACAGAATCCTGATAGCATTATCAGAACACCAGCTTCCTTCCTTCCTTCTTCATGTCCTTGTGACAAGGTATTTAACAGAATTTGCAGATTTGCTGGAATCTGACAGGGCCGCACTGTCAGTGCATTTGCTATGGCTTCCAACTTGTGATCTCTGGGCTGGTAACCACAAGCCTTAGTGCCTGTGCCACCCCAGCCTGCCAGCTAATTGCTGACCATGTAATCACCAGTGCAGTACTCTTCACTTGCCTTTGCACATAATAACCAAACTGTCAAACTAAATGAAGCAACACTAAGAGCAAGACAAAACAGATGTATTTATATAGGCTGCAGTGTCCTGAGACACTCATTTGACTCCATTAGGGGCTGTAGCATAGTTCACTGGCCACCATGTGCCTAGCATGTCTGAGTCAAAGGGGAGATGCTCTTGTGTTGTGGGGGGGAAGGGAACTAGTAGCAAAGAGCTTCCAGCTGCGGTGGGTAACCCCAATGGAGTGAAGCCAAACAGTGACCTGATCTTGTGCCCAAGTCTTGAACACAACTGAAAACAGAGTTCAAAACCAAACTGGAAAAATTATCCGTTTCTTTTCTGTTAGTATAAATCTTGGTTTCAAGCAGCGTAGCACAGTTCCGCCTGGACACACAGGTCCAATGGGTTCTGCTGAGCGTGTTTCACGGGGATCAAGTTTCTGGTGCAAATGCTCCTGGTTGCAAATTAGACATTCACCATTCTGTAAAATGTGCAGTACCTGGGAGCAGTACTGCCGGCAGGTCTGCCTGGGAGTTTCATAGTTTCACAGTTCATAGGGTCAGAAGGGACCTGAGCAGATCATCAAGTCCGACCCCCTGCCATGGCAGGAAAGAGTACTGGGGTCAAACAACCCCGGCGAGGTGTCTATCTAGCCTGCTTTTGAAGACCCCCAGGGTAGGAGCGAGCACCACTTCTCTTGGAAGTTGGTTCCAGATCCTAGCCACCCTGACTGTGAAGTAGTGCCTCCTGATGTCTAGGCTGAACCTACTCTCAAACAACTTGTGACCGTTATTCCTAGTTACTCCTTGTAGTGCTTGGGGGAACAGGGACTCTCCCATTCCCCACTGGTCCCCCTTGGCTAGTTTATAAAGAGCCACCAGATCCCCCCTCAGCCTTCTCTTGTGGAGGCTGAACAGGTTCAGGTCCCATAGCCTCTCCTCGTAGGGCCTGCCCTGCTGCCCCCGGATCATGCGAGTGGCCCTCCTCCTGACCCTCTCCATGCTGACCACATCCCTCCTGAAGTGGGGAGCCCAGAACTGGACGCAGTACTCCAACTGCGGCCTGACCAGTGTCGCATAGAGGGGGAGGATCACCTCCCTGGACCTGCTCGTGATGCATCTGTGCTCGAAACCCATCCTATTCTCATCCGCCCAGCTCTGTAACCTGTCCAGATCTAGTTGTAGTCTGTCCCTCTCTTCTAGTGTGCCCACTTCTCCCCACATCTTAAGTGTCATCCGTGACCTTGAACAAGGTGCTTTTCACCCCCTTATTCAAGTCGCTGATGAAGATGTTGAACAGTGTGGGCCCAGGGACCGAGCCCTGGGGGACCCCGCTGCCCACATCCCTCTAGGTCGAAAATGACCCATCCACCACCCTCCAGCCAATTTGCGACCCATCTAACTGTGTAGGCATTGACACCACAGTTGCCTAATTTTTAATGAGAATGGGATGAGAGACAGTGTTGAAGGCCTTCCTAAAGTCCAGAAAGACTACGTCCACTGCAACATCTGCGTCCAAGGATTTTGTTACCTGGTCATAGAAGGCCACCAGGTTGGTCTGACAGGACCTGCCTCTAATAAACCCATGTTGATTGTCCCTAAGCATACTCTCCCCTGCTGGTCCCTAGCAGATGTGCTCCTGGATAATTTTCTCAAAGAGCTTTCCCAGGACCGAGGTAAAACTAACGGGCCTATAGTTTCCTGGGTCCTCCCTTTTTTTGAAACTGGGGACCACACTGGCCCTTTTCCAGTCCTCTGGCACCTCACCAGAGCACCATGAGTGCTCGAAAAGTTGTGTCAGGGGTCCTACAATGACCTCTGCCTATCCCTCAGCACTCTGGGGTGGAGATTGTCAGGACCTGCTGATTTGAACACATCTAGTCCCACTTAAGCTCCTTGACTAGGTCCTGCGGGAGGATATTCAGCAAGTGGGGAAGTGTCAGAGCAGCTCAGCAGCCCCTACTCTATGGCCTGCTGAAGGTGTGGAAAGCACACAGGACCTGCAGCACACATCAGGTCCTCTACAACAAGAATCCCTGTGGGATTTACATGGTATATTAGCCTTGCAAGGGCCTGTGCCCAGGGCTTAAATTTCTCTTAGAAACTAAGCATGAAAGAGGGTGCAGGCTGTCAATTTAAATTTGCTCAGAATTCAAAGAAGTGTACACAGTAAGTGATGTCCACAAGTCATGCAGCCCTACTAGCTACCAAATGTAATTAGCACTGTGCAGATGACCGTGGCTTCCTGAACTCAGCAGTGCAGTCTGTTCTCTGGGTTCGTATGAGGTTGTCAAACATCTATCACTTACACTTCAGGACATTTAATATCAGGGGATGCTAATTCATATTGTAATTAGAGGTGCAATTAGAACGACTAATTAAGCTGGTATAAATATTTATGGAAACATAATAGCTTAGTTCATGGTGCCAGGCCCCCGCAATTTGAGATTACTTTCCTCCTTTTGTGTTTCTACGGAGAGAAAGTCACACCAGCATTTCAGAACTCATACCAGTGAATGGCGTTGGGTTAAAAGGAATAGAGCCTGCGTGATGCGGCTGCTGTATTTCTCTGCATCTTCATTGTCATATTTGACTTGCTAATACCAGAGGCTTTTGAACACATCAGTCTGAGGCTTCGACTATTTTAGCAAGATGCTCCCACCATCCTTTAGACCGAGCTGATCCTGCCATGAGCAGTGGGGCTGGACTAGATGATCTCTTGCTGTCCTTTTACTCTATTTCTCTGTCTCTAAAATACACTCCTATGACCAAGAAAGCAAGTGACACTGTTTAACAAACAAATAATAGAGCAACCACTGAAGTTGGCAGATTGAATTTCTATTTGAAGCTGAATTTAGCATCCCTCCCATCCACGTAGCCAGATCACCTTAAAAACTGGCACACCACAGTGGGCTACCTGGGTAGAGTTTGTGAGGAAATTGGATTGAGGCCTTTTGAACCAAAGCCAGTGGAGTTCCAAAGATTTGTACCAGCATCTACAATTCCTATGGATTGCGTTTGAAGTGGTCATCCTAAAAAATAACTGGTAAAATGCCCCCATTTTAGTTAACCAGTGTATAACTGCATATGCCACATAGATCTCAGAAGTGCTGAAATACTCTCCTGCTATGCAGGGAATCTACTGGCAATGGCAGCAGAGAGCAGACTCAGTCTGTCCCTGTCATTTATTCAAGAAAGGGACTAACTGGAAGGCACAGAAGGGAGCAAGCACAAATCCTTCTGCTTTGGGTTTATTACAAAAGCCCAGATTCAGAAGATAGTATCAGTGGTCTTGGCATGTGGCTTTTCCTGGGGTGGCAAGTGTTCATTTAGCCCTCAAGAAATGCCCAGTGCTTTGACTGTGTTAATGTTTAATGAAGCGCCATATGCAGCAAACTAGGCAAAGATTCAGCCAGGCTGGCAGCGCATACGTAATGCAGATCCTGTCAGTAGGCAATCACCCAGGCTTCTCATCAGCTGGCTGCACAGAGTGTTTTGTCGTTGCAGCAGCCCTGCTGATCCACTCTCGCGTTCCAGTTGCACAGCGTGGTACCTGTTCCAGCCTTGGTGGAAACTTTCTGCCAAAGGTTCACTTTTCATTGGTTTCAGTTGCAGGGTGCCTGGGCTCTGTGCCTGCCATTGTTACTAGTGTGTGGTGTGTCCAGGGGCCTTTCCCTTAGGACTGCATCTTCAGCTGGCTTATTTGCAGTGGGTGAAATGGATCCCTTCACAAAAGGCTATAAGGGCTTTCCCCACAGGGCTGAGTTGCATGTGTGCTGCCCAGGTCTCTGGCCCCTCCTCCATGCCTGATCATGGAGAGAGGCCAGAGGTCTCTGGACCCTCCTCCATGCCTGATCATGGAGAGAGGCTGCCATAGCTCTGTCAATATTTCTGTGTGTCTTTGAGCATGTCCTCACTGCCACAGACGAACTGATACCCCTGTCCATCCTGCAAAGTCTGGGCTCATACATCATTTGCTAGGTTCTCATGAGAGCATCTCAATCATTTCTTTCTGCAGGGCTGTGCTTCGTGCCACAAAGCCTGTGCATGGTATCCCAGCACCATGCCCACCAGCCAGAGCACACCCAGAAGCAAAGGGCATAGCCTACGTTCTCCCTGTTCAGGGCAGATACGGCGAGTGGGGCAGTTTGGTGTTGGGTGGGTGGGTCTTATGACACAGACCACATGATGGGGTGCAACTTTCGGTTCCCAGGCCACCTCTCCAAAAGGAGTACTTCCAGGGCAAGGGGTGGCAAAGGTCAGTGGTTAGGGGGTGGGACTTTCAGTCCCAAAATGATGACCAGGGGGTGGGGCAACTGAATGAACGGGGCTACCCAGGAGGCCCTCCAGAGCTCACCAAAACTCATCAAGCGGCCCTCCACCCGAAATAGTTGCCCGCCCCTGCTGTAAACTGACCTCCCCCCTGCCTGTGACTGCCTGAACTGAGTGCTCCCCATTGTCCCTGCTACAGGGCTTCCAGCAAGCTCGCTGACAGCATTGCCTGCCTTAAATAAACTGAAGTCATCCCCAGAAGCCCTAAGAGGCAACGAGGCATTTAACAGGAGCCCGGCCACCTGTCTCTGCACAGTTATTTTGGGCAAAGCAAAACAGTGCCTGGGATTAGCAGTGGTGTTCCCTTACAAGGGCTGCGAGCCACAGGAGCCCTCATCCTGCCAAGGTCCATGTGGGAAACAGACAAGGGACACATACTGGTAGAATGACAGAAACCAGGAGGGGGTGAAGAGGCGCGAGTCTTTGCTGCATCATTTCTGTCAAGCATTGTGGTAACTCCAGTGATTTCCCAGTGGAAAAGTGTGCCTGCCAAAGGGTGATATATCGGTAATTCAGCCACAGCAGCCGGTTTGTAGGGAATGCCAGCCTACAGACATCTGTTCAGAGATCATAACGTGTACAAATGGCCAGAGGGGTTATTTGCTCAGAGTGCTGTGTTGAGTTGCAAAGGGGGTCACATTCATTTAGACCTTTCCTGCAAGTGTCTGGAGCATAGGACCGTCCTGAGTCAGCATATCAGTCATTAGCCTTACAGGGTGCCCTCGTGTGCTGGGTCTCACACCCTTTTTAAACATATCAGAGGTAATAATAGGAAGGACTCAGAATTGCACTGATGAATATTGTAGATAAGTGTGCACAGAAACAGCAGCCATCGGGGCAGGGAGAACCCCACCCCCTACTTCCTCTACAGCAATGCTTCTCACCCTTTTTAGATTCGGGACAGGCCTCCTTGTTTGAATTAGGCAATGCCCCAGTTGAGAACCACTGTTGTACTGTCTCAGCGCGGCAGTGTTGGTTCTGTGGCACCCCTGAAAGGGCCTTGCAGCATCCTAGTTCCTAGTTGCAAACCACTGCTTGAGGGCTTTGCATTGCAGCTAGGTGAATTGTGGGAGGGGGCCGGGAAACTGAACTGCTGCTGTGCTGCAGTGAGAGTAGAGAGATCATTGCCAGCGTTATAAGCATGAGATTTCCCAGCGCAGACATTGTCACTGCTCTTGTGTCAGCAGGGAAACAGCAGGGAAATAGCCTGAAATATTCAGCACTTGGCATGCTGGCTCAGTGGTCCAGATGAAGACAGGCTCTGCCCAATTCATTTGCTTCAAACAACCTCTCAACCATCTGGCTCATTTCCTGCAGGGGACCAGACTCTGAGGTCTGCCTCCTGCAAAGGAGATGCTGCTCCATTGTTCGCTGGATTGTGCACAGGAAAGACCCTGTCTGCTGCCAGATCACGGTCATATGCTGATCTGCACTTCATAGTTTCATAGTTGGTAGGGTCAGAAGGGACCTGAGCAGATCATCAAGTCCGACCCCCTGCCATGGCAGGAAAGAGCACTGGGGTCAAACGACCCCGACTAGGTGCATATCTAGCCTCCTTTTGAGGACCCCCAGGGTAGGAGCCAGCACCACCTCCCTTGGAAGTTGGTTCCAGATCCTAGCCGCCCTGACAGTGAAGTAGTGCCTCCTGGTATCTAGTTTGAATCTACCCTCTGCCAGCTTGTGACCGTTATTTCTAGTCACTCCTGGTAGTGCTCAGGAGAACAGGGACTCCCCCAATGCCTGCTGGTCCCCCTTGGCCAGTTTGTAAAAAGCCACCAGATCCCCTCTCAGCCTTCTCTTGTGGAGGCTGAACAGGTTCAGGTCCCATAGCCTCTCCTCATAGGGCCTGCCCTGCCCCTGCCATGTGCGCGGCCCTCCTCTGAGCCCTCTCCATATTGTCCACATCCCTCCTGAAGTGCGGCACCCAGAACTGAACGCAGTACTCCAAATGCGGCCTGACCAATGTCGCATAGAGGGGGAGGATCACCTCCTTGGACCCTGGTTTCACTGACTGAGCAGGGCTTTTCCTTGGAAATGTAGTGGACAGGGAAAAGGCTATAGAGAGCCCTGCCCACATGGGCCAGGTGCTGTCCTGGAGATAAGGAGAGTTGGGGTCAATTCCCAGCTTTACCAGATTCTCAGAGGCCCTATTGCAAGTGATCTTCTTGTTCAGACCCTAATTCTGTAAGGGTGGGGGGTCTAATAACTTTGCCACTCTCCTGCTTGTCTGTTGAAACTGTAAGCTCAGTGAGCTCGAAACTATGTGTTTCTATTGCTGACCCACTTTTCAGGCAGCTGCAGGGTTTCCCAGTACCAGTAGAAACACTAGCACACTCCAGCCAGTCTGCCACATTCAGCTATGGCCAATGTCCAGTGCTCAGAGGAAGAAGAAAACCCAAGAACATCCCAGATGGGGGAAAATCCTTCTGCAGAGAACCAACACAAGCCTGGGAGAAGCCCAGAGCAGCCTGGACTGAGCTATCACCCTTGCATCGCCTTTCATTTTCTACAATACCTGCCTCAGGTCTTGGTTCAAGGAGTAGACAACCAAGTGTGACACATTCACAGAGCATTTCAGGTTCCTAACAGCCTGGGTCTGGATACCCAGGGTTTAGAGGGGCCTTCAGAATGCAAACCAGAGAGCTCTGCCCATGGTACACCAGAGGCTTAGAGCTCTTTTCTGGATTCACAGATGTTGGGGACTGGAAGGGACCTTACAAGGTCATCAGGTCCAGCCCCCACTGCACTTGAACAGGAAAGACAGCTGGAGTCAGATGATCCCAACAAGGTAGGTGCCAAGACACTTTTTGAAGATCACCAGGGTGGGTCTTTTCCTTCAGCTGATGTGACACTAGACAGCACTTGAGGCTAGCAGAGCTCCTGGGATGAATGTTAAGCAAGAGCACTGAAACCTGTCTGGAAGGAGTGGTGTGCAGAATGGATGGAGTAAACCCCAGAAATGGATGCTTGCATTTTCCCAGGTCTGCCAGGATTAGAGAAGGCAAGGCAGCTGCAGAGATGAGCTGCACAGGTTTGCCTCTTCTGGCACGATTCTATGAGTACAGCAGAGTTGGAAACATCCTTGTATTTGCAAGAGTGCCCAACAGTTTTCAAGGAGCCACTGACAGCTGCACATTTGCAGTTATGTAGGGAGCCAGAGGTTGATTTTTGCTTGGGCTCTTGCCTAGCTATTGTTTTTCTACCTTCTGGGACCCTGAGGATCACTTTTCCAGCTAGGGAAGAAAGCCTCTAGGCTGAATAGGACTCTTACTTTAGCCCACAAAACAGCACTTTAATAATTCAGCGGTGCAGCAGGTAAATGAAACAAGGCATCATTGACTCCTGCTCAGAAGTGAAGAATGCAGGTTCCCGAGATGAGGTTCAAGGGAGTCTGGGAGAGGCATACTTCTGGTACATTAGTACTTCTCCATTTGAGGCAACATAAATTTACCTGCCCTGCTGAAAGTAGAGCCTTCTTTCAGGGAAGGGATCAGTATTGCCTATGTCTAGCATTTCTGAGCATGGTCACTGAGCTGGTTCCACTGTATCTCCCTAGGATAGATGTTCTTGGGGAATGCTTTTTCTTTTGAAGGCATCCAAGCCTTTAAACACTCGATCACTGTGCTGATGTTCCCATTTTACAGAAGAGGAGGAGCTAAATGATTGCTTGTGGCTGAAGCAGGAGAAGATCCTGTAAGTCCCAACCCTGTCTTCTGATTTTGTCATTAAGGCTTTTTCCATGTGGAGGAAATTACTGGATATGGCCATTTCAGAATAATTTTTCTACCTATTTTCAGCTGTTGCAGTATGATTTGTGTGTTCTAGAAGAGATCCCTGTTAGGGTGACAATCAATCGGGTTATTGAGAAGCATTGAATCTGCAGCTGGAATAAGGCTTTAATCTGTGCCTCAGCAAGGCTGCTGGTCACAAGGCAAAATGATGTATTAAAATAACCTTGCAGATGCTTAGGCAAGTAGTTTCTTTAACAAAGAGAATAGTATGCAGGATGAAATAAATCACTGGGCAAAAGGAAACAGGATGCGAACTAGCTTTCGTTAAGAGACAAGAAAGAGGCCAGACCTTGGAGGGGCCGCTGTAGTCAGCAGAAAACTAGAAAGAACCAGCAAGTGACCGAGAGTACCTCAGTTCACGGCCTTACACATGCGCTCTTAGCAGAGAGGCAGGTAGATGAATGAAATGCATAGGCAATTCCATGCTAATGAAGTAACAGCAAACAGAGGAGGAGCTTGAGATGGGAGGAGAAATGGGTGGAACCCGAGGAGGGACACAAGTGAAGTGAATGTTAATATGTATGAACCAAGGTGTATAAATATGGAAAAAACTATTGTTCAGGGCTGCTCCCCTGGTTTCATGGGCTGTGTGTCTGTGAGGAAGCTCACCCAAAGCTATCTCCATTCTGAATAAAGCTGTTGGGAGCAATGTGTGCTGGTGTTTGCTCCCTGCTTGCTCTGGCTAGTGGGTAACAGGATCCATGAGCAATTGGACTGTTGTCTCCCTAATCGTTGAGCACTGCATGGAGTCGGGGTCTAACAATCCTTTGTGTGGGCAACCTGTTCCAGAATGAAAGTGATTTTTATTCCAGAATAAGCACTGTTTCCAAAGTTGAATAATTATTCTGGGACAGAGTGGCCATATGGGAAACTACTTTGGAATAGCTCTGCAAGTTCATCTGCCCACATAGAAAAGAAACTTCTCTATCTCTCTTTTTTATCTAGATGTCTGTGTTTAAGCCCCTCCCAAGTATTGATTGCTGCTTGTCCTCTGCTGATAGTTCAACTCAGGGTGGGCACATGTGCACTTGTGGAGGGGAAAACGCTTGCAAAACTTATGCCTGGCTGGTAAGATCATCTTGTCTGTGTATCACCAATACTGCTAGGGCTTATCTAAGCATCTGGTCCTTTTAAGGGCTTCCCTAATCTGTTAATGTTTGTGTGCTGTTAAAAAGAGGGTGCCGGGAAAGCCATGCTGTTTCTAAAACCACTGTTTCTGAAGGCAGGCAGCGGGAATTTAGTAAATGACATATGCACCACTCCCTTTCCCCACGTTTTATCAAAGGCAAAGGCTAGGCGTTGATGGAGAAATGAGGTTGTTCTACTTCCGCTGTCTCTGGGTGTTTGCTAATGCAAAAAATAATTTGTTCACTGATGTGGTGATTACAGCCCCGGGCTGTTAACAAGTATCGGATCTGTGCTCTGCCTCCGAGCCAAGTCTGAAGATTCGGACTAATGACCTGCTCAATTCTGAAACCCGATTGGCTTAATTAGATGATGGCATGTACTCATGAACAAAGTAATGAACTGGCTCTGTGCTGCATCCCAATGAAGTAGGCACCGAACGCATGTGACAGGCTGGAGGTGAGGACAGAGATGGGTCACAAGGCACTGAACTTTGCTTTTAGCGTTTTCCTTTCCCCAGCAACAAGTGAGTCCTCGATCACAGACTGAACTCCATAATTCCCCATGAGGAACTTTAGTGCCAGCTATGGCAGGAGAAGCTCCCGCCACCACCCCCTGCCAGGGATGCTGTTTGTTTAGGTTGGGGGTTCTGTATGATCCCATTAAAAATCAGGACCTCGGCTCTCAATGGCATTTGTTTTCTCTCACACTTGGCACATCTACACGAGATGTTGACTGCTGAGCTGATTAAGTAGCTCCGCAATAAAGTGTCACCATCTACGTATGTGGGGCTATTAGGATAGAGTAAACTAATTAACTCTGCTATAGGATAGCAGTGCCAGACATAAGTACTGTCCTACAGCGAAGTTATTTACACTGCTGCATTACACATGTAGATGCTGCTGGGGCTGGTCGGGGTATGGGGGTGCTTCAGTGCAGGGGCTGCCTGCTGGCTAGCCCCACACTGAAGCACCCTCGTGCCCCAGACAGCCCCTCCGCAGCACACTGAGCTGGGTCGGAGCAGCCCTCGGCTAGCAGGCTGACCGCCCCCCCCCCGGGTGCCCTGCCAGCTGGGGCTGCTCTGACCTAGCTCAATGTGCTGTGGTCTCAGGCCCAAGCAGGTAACCCTTACCATGAAGAAGTTCTTCCTGATATCTAACCTGAATCTGCTCTCTTGTCAGTTTGTGGCCATTATTTCTCGTTACTCCAAGGGGTGCCTTGGGAAACAGAGCATCTCCTATCCCTTGCTTCCCCTCCCCAATAAATTTGTCGATGGCCACAAGATCACCTCTCAGCTTTCTCTTGCAGAGGTCCCTCAATCTATCCTCATAGGGTCTTACCTGCAAGCCCCTACCCATATGAGTGGCCCTCCTCTGAACCCTCTCAAGGTTATCTACATCCCTGTTGAAGTGTGGTGCCTGACACTGGATGCAGTACTCCAGCTGCAGCCTCACCAGTGCTGCATAGAGGGGAAGTATCACCTCCCTGGACCTGTTTGTGATGCACTTACTAACGCATGGTGAAGTGCAGTTAGCTTTACTGATCACTTCATCACATTGACGACTCACGTTCAACTTGGGAGTCAACTATGACTCCGAGATCCCTTTCTGTTACAGTGCTGCTGAGAGGGTCATCCCCCAGCCTGCAAGTGTGCTGGTGATTCCTTCTCCCTAGGTGCAGCACTTCGTATTTGTCCTTGTTGAATTGCATCCTAATCTGTTCTGCCCACTTCTCCAACCTGTCCAGATCTTCATGGATTCGTTCCCTGCTCACTAACGTGTTTCTTTACCCCATAATTTGATGTCATCTGTCAATTTGGACAGAGTGCTCTTCACACCCTAATCCAAGTCACTGATGAAGACATTGACCAGGTCAATGCCAACCCATACACCACCACTTTCTGGGTGTGTCCCATTAGCCAATTTGCCATCCACTTGACTGTGTAATCATCTATGTCATAGTTGCTCAGTTTATTTATAAGACTAGGATGAGATACCATATCAAAGGCTTTCTTAAAATCTAGGTAGATGACATCTACCTCATCCCCTGCATCTAAGCATTTTGAGACCTGTTCATAAAAAGAAACAAGGTTAGTGAGGCAGGATCTACCTGCTATGAACCCGTGCTGGTTGCCCTTCAGCATTATTTTTCCTGCTGGACTCCCACAAATGTGATCCTTAATAAAGTTTTCAAAGGTTTTCCCAAGGATAGTGGTGAGGGTAACTGGCCTATAGTCACCTGGATCCTCCTTCCTCCCTGTCTTGAAAATAGGGACCACACTAGCCCTTTCCCAGTCCTCTGGGACCTGACCTGAGCACCATGGGTGCTCAAACAGCCGTGACAGTGGCTCCACTATGACTGGCCAATTCCTTCAGTACCCTTGGATGAAGAACATCTGGTCCAGCTGACTTAAACACATCCAGCCCCTCCAAGTGTCTCTTCACTAAGGTGGTGCTAACAGTTGGTGGGCTGGTTTCCTTCCTGTGCTCATCTATAATCCAATTGGGAGATTTGTCCTAGTTCATATTCAGGAATACAGAAGCAAAAAACTCATTGAAGAGCTTAGCTTTGTCCCTCTTAGCAGTCACCAGTTGCCCTAGTCTGCTTTGTAGGTGTCCTATGTTACCCTGCACCCTCTTTTTGTTCCCTATATACCTGTAGAAGGACTTTTTGTTGTCTTTAATTTTTGTTGCCAGCCTAAGTTCCATTGCAGCTTTGGTCTTTCTAACTGGCTCCCTGCAAGTGTGAGCCAAGTAGGTGTACTCCTCCTTGGTAGCTACCCCCTGCTTCCACAGCCTGTATGCCTCTTTTTTTTGCCCCTAGGCTTTTTTGGATTTCCTTTTTCAGCCAAGAGGGTTTCTTGGCCCCTTTGCCCCCTTTCATGCACCATAGGATTGTCTCCTTCAGCGCCTGAAGGATCGCTCCCTTTAGGAACGACCACCCTTCCTGGACTCCCCATCTTACCAATGCCCCTGATCATCAGTGCCTCACTAACTAATCCCTGAGCATATTGAAGTTGGCCTTTCTGCAGTCTAGCACTTCTGCCCTGTTGGTTATCTTTCCCACCCTTCACCAGATAGTAAATTCAATCAATTGATGGTCACTATCCCCTAAGTTACCTTGTACCTGCAGATCCCCCACCAGGTCATCCCCTGTAACCAACACCAAGTCCAGTAAGGTGTTTCCCCTAGCGGGACTGTATACCTCCTGGGTTAGGTGAAGGCCCTGTATGCAGGTTAAAAATCTACGTGAACAGTTAGACCTGGCTGACTGCTCCTCCCAGGAGATGTCAGGGTAGTTTAGGTCACCCATGACAACCATGTCTCTTGACCATACAGCCTCTGAGAGCTGCCTTGCAAATTTTAGGTCTAGATCATCCTCCTGGTGTGCCAGTCTGTAGTAGACCTCCACTACCAAGTCCCAGCCCCCTTGTATTCTGACCCACAATACCTCAATTTGCTCCTCCTCTGGTCTCATCTTGATTATAGAGGATGTATATTGCTCCTTAACATAGACAGCAACACCCCCACCTTTTTCCCCTACTCTATCCCACTTGTACAGCTTACATCCCTCAATGCCTACTGCCCAATCATGGGTAGGGTCCCACCAGATTTCAGTTAGCCCAACCAGGTCGAAGTTTTTGTTTGCAAGCAGGAGTGCGAGTACCTCCTGCTTCTTCCCCATGCTCCTAGTATTAGTATAGAGACTCTTAAATGCCATGACACTATACTGTACTAGTTATATAACACTATATAACACTATATAACATACTGACTTACATCATCTCATTGTTTCCTTGCCATCTCATTCATCTCTGTGTATCCTTCTCTTTTCCCTCGTCCTACATTTTTTACTGTAAGCCCTCTGAGGTAGGGATTGTCCTTTTGTGGTGTTTGTACAGCACCTAGCATGGCTGGGTCCTGACCTGAGACTGGGGTTTCTGGGAATACCAAATATAATTCATAGTAACAAAAGTGATGCCTCTACTGACAGCTGGTTGTGCTTTAAGCAAAGCAGCCCTGCTGCAGGAGATAGAGCCCAAAGCATGTTACAGCTGTTCTTAGCATCTTACTGTACTTCCCTTGTAGCAGAAGGTAATGGAAGGCTTAATAAACAATCTCTCTTCTTTAGTATCTTGCTTGCAACTCAAATTTTTTATAAGCATTCCCCAGGTTCCTATTATAGTGGCAATGTCACTGTACTTAACAAAATGTGATTAGAAGATAAAATACCTAGGATACATTGAGCCTACATGGAGCCTTTATAGAGCTAGACTGTTCTCAGTGGTGGCAGATGACAGAACAAGGAGCAATGGTCTCGAGTTGGAGCAAGAGACGTTTAGGTTAGGTATTTGGAAGAATTGTCTCACTAGGAGGGTAGTAAAACACTGGAACAGGATGATCTAGTTGGGGATGGCCCTGCTTTGAACAGAGGGCTAGATGACCTCCTGAGGTCTCTTCCAACCCTAACTTTCTATGAAACTATGACAAGAGAATGTGTTTCCTAGTGCCTGCCACTCAAAGACCAAAGCTTTGATTCTCTTCCTGTCTCCTTGACCAGAGAAATTCACCTATTGTTTTTCTTGTTTGTGGCTTTTAGACAAGGAAGGATGCACGAAAAGTCATACTGATAGCAAGGGTTATGTTATCTGAGTCACTTCCAGCCTCCAAGACAATCCAGCCTCCAAGACATACTTCCAGCCATCCAAGACAGTCCAGCCAAATGTATTGTGAATTCCTGAGATTTCTCATTTGGTTTCAAATCCATGAATTAGAGCACGTAAAAAATTGTACATGCACTTGCATCTAAACAGTAACCCTAATAGGTAGGTGTTTGGTTCTATCAGGCTGTCAACTTAACAACCTTGAAGTTCCTCAAAGGAGTCAGTAAGTAATGCTGCATAAGACTGTGGCTCAGGGTGCTGGACTGGATGTCAGGCAACCTGATTCCTAGTCTGTCACTGATGTGCAGCATAGCCTGAAGCAGGTGTCTTGTCCATTGTGTATTTAGGTGACAAGCTCTCAAGGCCATGCCTGTCTCTCCAAGTATGCAAACAATAAAGAATGTCTCTTAATGTTTTGCCATTCCCCTGTCACAGTTAATCGACTAAACCATCTCTCATATGAATTCTGGGCCATTACCTGTTTTGCACTGTGGGATCCTTCAAATGGCTCTTGCAGAATCTTTTTGCTTTGGCTCCAGCGCATCATGTAGTTTGATAATGAGACTCCTGGGCCAGGCCTTAATTGATCATTCCACAGGATTTTAGATCACTAATGTCTTTTTTAACTCATGACATTTAACTTGCCATACGACAAGCTGCTTTAAAAAGGAACAGACGCAGCCAGCCTCCCAGACATCAAAGTGGAAAGCACAGAAGGCTGTTGTGCTGTCAAAAGCAATGGGACCATCCAGAACCTTTTGAAATGCCAGAAATAATTAAATGAAACCTCAGTGGGAGGAAAATGTATTCAAACTGGAAGAACTCCTACCAGACCAGTCATCTGTCAATTCTGCTCTGGTTTCTGTATCACACGTGTGTGTGAAGAACACCTGACTGTCTAACATTAAGGGCTTAATGAGCATGAATGATGACCTGCAAGTGACTTTGGTGAGAAGCAAGGAGCCATGCTGGATCTCACAAGAGAGCTGCCCAAAAGTGAGTAAGCCAGGTGCCAAAGGACAGATTTGTAGTAATTAGGGCTGAGTCAATTGTTTGGAAATAGAAAATCTGTGTGAAAATTCCTACAGAATTTGCCATATGGAGTAGTCTCCTCCCTCTGTGCTTGCAAACTACCCCATATGATTTAACAGAGGATCATACCACTACTGTGAACTCTACAGGATGTTTCAGAACACTCAGAGAGGCTTTTATTTTCTGTAGGATGCTACAGGATTTTCAGTGTAGTTTGTAATGTATCCCTATTGGTTTTATCCCTATCTGGTTAAGCAGAGCCTTTTTACTATACACAAGGCCTGTCTTCCTTTATGTATCCAATGGATATGAATTTCTTAGGTTTGACATGTCCTGAGGCCTGCTCAGCAAGGCTGAACTGCCAAAATAGCAGCTGGGAAGAGTCCATGTACTCCAAGGTGGTGTCTCTGAAGTGTAAGACATAAGAGCTTCAAGCACATAGGAGAAATAGTATTACCATATAATCATAGGCCCAGTGAGATAAGAGCTGGAAGGAGCCATCCCTCCATGCAGAACCATTCTCTGTATACATAGTAGTCTTACATGCTTTGCCTAATTTGTATGGGCTTCCCTTGATCCCTTGAAGGGTTTTTCATAATCTAATATGCCTTATGACTATGGAATAGTTCTTAGCAGCCAACCTTAATACCAATATTTATTTGGCCTAGCTTAATGTTGTTGTCCCCAGATTCTTTGCCCTAGCCCACCTCTAAACAGTTTCTCTCTCATTTTGGTGTTCCCTGGAAATGGTCCTCAAACTACTGCACTCATGGCCTCAGCAGTGTATCCTCTGATCTTTCCCTCGTCAGTCTAGTCCCTTGATCATTTTTGTTGCTCAACTCTGAATTCCCCCTGTTTTGTCCAAGTCTTTCTGCTGTGTCTCAATTTTCCCATTTTCCTCTGGATTGTATTTGCTGTATGAAGTGCAGTTTGTATGAAAGTTGCCATCTGAAATAAAGCCATATTAAGATGCATGTATAAATAATAAGAGTAATGCAAAAGCCATCTGCATCAATGCAAACTGATTATCATGTTCTATCATTCCTCTATGACATCTTCGTCAAGAGCTAGCCTTGGAGAACAGAATGCAGCCAGGCAGAACATTGACTTGGGTGGAGTATTTTGATCATCCGTCATAACAGATCCAATTTAACTTGTATTTTACCTGCATTGCAAGATGATATGCAGTGGGGTTTGTTACCTAGGGCCCTCTCTATACAGGTGAAATAAATGAGGTGGCTTATTGGTAAAGCACTATCCAATGTGAGCAAGTTCTTCAGAGGCTGGCTCTTAAACTGTTGGGTTTTTTGGTTTATATTTGCTTGTACCTTAGTAGATTATTCTTCCCTAACTGAAAATAGAAGTTAAATGGTAGAACTGGGCAAAATGTGTAGTGGAAAAGGTTTCTGTTGCCAAATTCCACTTCCTTAAAATGAAAATGTTTTGTGGGAACTTCCAATTTCAATAAACTTTTGGGGGAAAAAATTCAAATAAAACATATGAATGTTCTGCCTTCATTGATTCCATTGAATTCATTTAATGAATTATAAAAAAAAAATAGAAGCTGAAATTGAATAAAAAAGAAATGTTTTGATTTTAGCAGCATTTCCAAACTTTTTGTTTCATGTGAAAATTCCAAATTGTAGAACTTGAAAATTCAAATTCCCACACAATCATTTTAAAATTGCAGGTTAGTGCAGTGGGTCATTCTTGTTGCAGATGTGTTGGAGCTAAAGCACTGATTATATTGTATCGGTTAGTTCTCAGTGATTAATACACGTTACCAGTAATGTGTTGACTAGCCACTCTGACCTCCTTGAGTTTAAGCTGCGTAAGCCACTGAATGGAAGGCTTCCAGCAAAGCTAACCCATTGTTTTTTATAATTACCACTTCTCTACCTCCTGTCTGGTAGGATAGGGGAAAACTATGTAGAAGCTCTTAACCTCAAAAGGATGTACCTTCTCCAAAATAGACAATAAATCTACTGTTGTGCAAACAATGGATGCAACATCATGGGATTTACTTAGCATTGAGCTACATCCTTACTAACACTAAAAGAGAAATTGGTAATTAGTTGCACTGTTATGTTGAGTTTTTTAATGGGATTAGGTCATTACATTAGATCAGAGGCAGTCTGGAATTCAAGAGACCTGGATCCTCTTTTTTTGGTTCTACCATGTTGCCATCTCTTCGGTTCTCTCTGCCTGTTTCTTTATCTTGTGCTAAGACTCCTGCCCTTTGTAAAGTGGTCTGAGATCCTTAGGTAAAAGTTGAGCTACTATATTAAATATTACTGTGATGATGAAGTTGTTTTCTGGGTACAGGGGTGACATGCCTTGTGAGCTGGAAGAATTTTCCCTCCTACCCTAGAACATAAATAGTATATGGGATAGGGTAGCATGGAATGGGCAGGGGGTATTACTTGGGATCAGTTGGAGGTATTCCATACCAACAGATACCAATTGTAAGGTATCTTGAGTTCTTCCCCACCTACGTCTCTGCTTTGGGGTGTCATACCATTTTACATCCTTTCTGTTCTTTCCCATCTGTCAAAGAGAAGACTCACGTTTTTTCGTACACCTTGGTTTCAAGCACTGGCCAATCCACCAAACATACCACCCTGCTGGGCAGCTCTGCCGTCATTGAGTAGTAGCCTTGCGGGAATGCCAGCAGTAAAGCCAAGAACCAAATGATGCCAATGACCACCTTGGTGGCTGTGGCCGACAGCCTGGGTTGCAGTGGGTGGATAATAGCCATGTACCTGCAACAGAGAGAGAGAAAGAGAGAGGTCAGGGCTTTAAAAATGTAGAAACACCATGTGGAAATGAAAAGACCCAGGTTCTGCGCTTCTAATCAGTGGGTCAGTTAATACAGTAAAGAACTTCTCAATGAGAGCAAAGTGAGAACGCCCAGGCTCCTGTATGTTATAATAAACCCTGAAGTACTAAGCTGTTGAAACAGGCAGGGGGGTTGAGGTAGGCCCCAACACACAGCTTATATGCATGTTTTGTATCCTTATACACACAGCCCTATGGAGCAGTGTGATAGTAGACATCCTGACTTCTACAGTTAAGGATTTGGCTGCAGCAACTTGGTAGTTTCTCAGTTTAGCTATGACTGATTTTTTTCCAGTGTCTTTCTCAAACCCCTCTTTTAATAGCTTTTCCCATTTTGGGAAGGCTCTTTTGTTGACGCTTAGCCAGTTAAAATTCCTTTCTAGCTCTAGCTGGTTTAGGGACCGAAATGTGCTCTGCAGCAGGTCCGTGCAGAATTTGGGGTGAGGAATGAATGTGACAAAACAAGACTAGTTGTGGAATTGGAGAGGTGACATTTGTCAAACTTGGCACCCAGCACTACATCCAAGCACTGTTGAGGGACTTCTGTATGATAACCTCTTAATCCAGGTCCAGGTGGACAAGTACCCATATCATAAAATTTGGTCTTGACTGGCACTACTGGCCAAGTTCATCACACAGCTCAAACCACTGTGGCATCCACCCTCCCTGAAAGAGCAGTGGAAATAACAGTAATTGCAGCTGTACTTGGAAGGCAAGATCTCTGTTGCTCCCTGAGAACTTCTGAGATGTCCCTCAGAGCATGTAAGTAATAGTCACATGCTTTTACTTGGTGGATTCATGCTGTAGGCTTTTGTTGGAGGTGAACTAGTCTGACCCTGCTGCCTTTCATAGATTTCATAGACATTAGGGCTGGAAGGGACCTCAGAAGATCATCGAGTCCAGCCCCTTGCTCCAGGGACAGAAAGTCAGCTGGGGTCAAAGGGTCCCAGCAAGATAAACATCTGAATGTCTCTTAAAGGAGTCCAGAGTAGGTGCTTGCACCACCTCTGGAGGTAGTCTGTTCTAGGCCTTGGGGGCTCGGACAGGAAAGAACTTCTTCCTTATGTCCAGCCTGAAACGGTCTTGGAGGAGTTTGTGAACGTTTGACCTTGTCATCCTTTGGGGTGCTCTGGTGAACAGGCATTCCCCCAGATCCTGATGTAAACTTATCGGCAGCCACCAGGTCCCCCCTGAGCCTGCGCTTTTCCAGGCTGAAGAGTCCCATAGCTCTCAGCCTCTCTTCATAAGGCCTGTTCTCCTGCCCTCTGATCATGCGTGTGGCTCTCCTCTGGACTCTCTCAAGCTTCTCCACATCCTTTTTGAATTGTGGAGCCCAAAACTGGACACAGTACTCCAGCTGCGGCCTCACCAAGGCTGAGTACAAGGGGAGAATGATGTCCCGGGATTTGCTTGAGAAGCATCTATGGATGCAAGCCAGAGTTTTGCTTGCTTCATCAGCTGCGACATCACATTGGTGGCTTATCTTGTGGTGAATCATGACCCCCAAGTCCCTTTCGGCCATGGTGCTAGCAAGCGTAGCACTGCCGAGCCTATAAGCGTGCTGCAGGATTTTCTTCCGCAAGGTGGAGTACCTTGCTTGCATTTTTTGGTGTTGAACACCATCAGGTCTTCAGCCGCCCATTTTCTGAGTCTGTCTAAGTCAGCCTGGGTTACCATCCTGTCCTCAGGTGTGGACGCTTTACCCCAAAGTTTAGTGTCACTGGTGAACTTGGCCAGTCTGCTTCTGACACCAATGTCCACATCATTAATAAAGATGTTGAAAAGGATAGGCCCAAGGACAGAGCCTTGGGGGACCCCACTGGTCACGGAGTGCCATGATGATTTACTTCCATCGACTACCACTCTCTGGGTCTTATCTCGGAGCCAATTCCCCAGCCATCAGACTGTGATGCAGCCGAGGCCACACTTAGCCAATTTTTCCAAGGGATGATCATGGGACACCAGATCGAAGGCTTTTTTAAAATCAAGATATATGACGTCAATCTCTTCTCCCGTGTCCAGGTGATATGTCATCTGATCATAGAAGGAGATGAGATTGGTCAGGCAAGACCTACCTGCAACAAACCCATGCTGGCTATCCCTTGTCAAGAATGGTCTCTTTGATAATTTTTTCCAAGATCTTCCCCAGGATGAAGGTCAGGCTGATGGGCCTATAGTTCCCCAGATCTACTTTCTTCCCTTTCTTGAAGATAGGCACCCCATTGGCCTTCTTCCAATCTGCGGTCACTTCACCAGAGCACCAGGAGTTCTCAAAGATCTGTGCTAGGGGCTGGGCTATGATGCTCGCCAGCTCCTTGAGTACCCTGGGGTGTAAACCGTCAGGGCCAGCTGACTTGAAGGTGTCCAGCCTCTCAAGGTGTTACTTCACATGGTCTACACTGATGAAGGGTAACAATTCTCTCTCATCCTGGCCATCCCCTACCGTATTGAGCAGGACCATCCCTTGGGACTGGTGAAAAACCGATGCAAAATACCCGTTAAGCAGGTTGGTTTTTTCCTGGGCGTCGGTCGTCAGTTGTCCCATCTGGTTTAGCAGGGGTCCAATGTTACCCTTGCTTTTCCCCTGGCTCCCCACATATCTAAAAAAGGACTTTTTATTGTCTTTGATATATGTAGCCAGTTGGAATTCAGTTGCAGCCTTGGCTTTCCTGGTTTGCTCCCTGCAGGTCCAGACCAGTGCAGAGTACTTTTTCTTTGAGGTGGATCCAGTCCTCCATCCTTTATAGGTCTTTCTTTTTAGACGCAGGAGGTCCGCTAGTTCCTTGGAGAGCCAAGGGGGCTGCTGTGCCCTTTTGCTGCCTTTCCTCTGAGATGGGATAGACATTGCTTGTGCTTTCAGGATCGCTCCCTTGAGGAGCAACCACTCGTCCTGAACTCCCCTCCCCTTGGGGTTGTAGTCCCTTAGGGCCTTGCCGTCAAGCCTCTTGACCTTGTCAAAGTCAGCTTTCCTGAAGTCGAGGACTTCTGCACTGCTGACTGACTTGCATGCTTTATGGCAATGGTGAAGGTGTTCAGCTCATGGTTGCTGTCTCCCAGCTTCCCTTCGATCGTTAGGTTGCTGATAAAATCATCCCTTTTAGCCAGTACCAGGTCGAGCAGCACTTTGCCTCTTGTAAGTCCATAGACTTCTTGAGTCAGATAGAGCCTGTCCACGCACATGAGGAAGCTTTGCGACCGTTTGGATTTGGCCGAGCGCTCTTCCCACAAGATGTCTGGGTAGTTGACGTTTCCCGTGACAACCATGCACCGGGAGCGTGCAGCTTCAGCCAGTTCCCTGGCAAATTCCTGGTTGAGCTCTTGATCCTGGCTAGGAGGTCTGTAGTAGACTCCCACCATTGTGTCCCCTGTGCCTTGTTCACCATGGATTTTAACCCAGAGTGTCTCCAGTTATCCACCCTGGGTGCCAACGTCGGCTTGCAGGGACGCATAATTTTCCTTGACAGAGAGAGCTACACCTCCGCCTCTTTTATCTACATGATCTTTCTTTGTTTCGTCTTTAACTTCCTTTTCCCTTCATTAGTGTGTGTATATAATTGCACCCAGAATGGTTTACTCATTGGCGTTAATTCATATCCTGAATCAGTTCTTTAATTTTCTTGTTTTCTCAAGCCCAAGCCAAGCAGCAGCTGGTTCTTTCGCCATACAAAGAGAGAGGCTGTATTGAGTCTAATCCCACAGTATTAATTTGTAGAGTGGGACTGCCCTGCTGGACGAGCAATGTGTCTGTGTTTAGCATGCTGCTAAACTGCAAACAATTATTGCTTCAACTATCTGAATGGCTGACTCTGCCTCACTTAAATGCATAGTGGGTTTTTTTTAAATCTACATTACCACCTCTTTGCAGGTTGTAGACTCCGGTGGGGTGCTATTCTATGAGTCTAGTGTTTAGTTTTTCCTGGTGGTTGTTGTTTGGGTTCCTTTTGGTGTTTGTTTTTTTTTAATTCTTTTAGAATAAAGCCAAGGGGAGAATGGGAAAAACCTATACTTAAAATGGATTTTGTTTGCTTTATGAAAATAATTACAACAATAAATAATAAACTACTTCAATTGTAAAAAAGAAAGAACAGTCCTGCCTTGTGCAGGGGGTTGAATTAGGTGACCTCCTGAGGGCCCTTCCCAGCCCTTCTACTCCATAATTCAATCAATGTGAGATGAGGCTTGTCAGAGGCCAAGGATAAATAATGGGGAAGGAAAAATGACACTCCCCCTCACCCGGTCTCTGTAGCAGGAACAAATGTTGGTGCCTTGCAGGTTAGCTTCCACTTGGAAAAGAAGTCAGTGATGCAGAGTCTGGCTCTGCTGCAACAACTTGTTTATCATCACTGCACATGTCAGTTCTTGAGCAGAGATGGTCACAACTGCCTTCAGATAATCTCCTTTTCCACAATCTCGGCCAAAACGCCAGTTCCCAGGGAGCAACTTGGCCTCAAGAATTGATTCTCTTTAGAAATATTAAGCTTTGCTACTTGCCACGGCTCAACAGAAAAACCTTCCTTTACACAAGAAACAACATGGTTTTGCTCCCAAGACTGAATCCTGCACATACTCTAAGGCAGTGATTCTCAACTAGGGTGATATAGCACCCTGGGGTGTCTTGAGACCCTTGCAAGGGTGCCAGGTAGTGTCAGCACCATTAGAGGTGCAGGAGTGATTCGCAAGAGAAACCCAGAGATTTCAGATAGGAATCCAGAGTGTTACAAACATTCTCACCTGTTGTGGGCTTGCTGAGTTCTTTGCAACAGAAGAATTGCTCTGTTATTTTTCTGTAGTCAAAAATGAGTGAAAACCAAGAGCTGACCTTTTCCAAGGGTGCCTTGAGTCTAACAAAGAGTTCCTTGAGTCTAACAAGGAAGGTAATGATAAAAATGTTGTGTAATAGTTTATGCGTCTTTCTCCAATTCAGTTAGTCTACAAGGTGCAGCTCCACCCTGCTTTCAGTACTACATAGCGACTCCAGTATTACAATATAAAATATCATACAGATCTGCAGATGCTACAGGGGAAGTTGTAGAAAAAGAGTGCTGCACTGGCTTGGGCACAGGCTATATGATCTTTCCCAGATGCATTGAACAATGTAAAGCACCAGTTGATATGCAAAAGGGAAGGAAATGAGAGAGGAAAAGGGAACTTGATGGTTATGACACTGAACTGGGGTTTAGGGGTGCAAGGGTCCAAATTTCACTCCACCCAACCCTTGTGTGATCTTGGGGGTAATGCTTGGTCCAGGCTGGAACTCTTAGGCAAGACTTTAATACATTGGATTAAATTTAATGTGTTAAGTAGCCTGCCTTAACTATGACAGAAATGGAGGGTAAAGTTCACCCTTCTGACACCTGGCTTTCCAATGCTGTGCTCTCAGAAGCCTTAATTGGGCATGGCAAACCTTCACACTTGTGTCCCTTTCTTGGAAAAAGCACTCATCCCCTGGCCCAGTGAAATGTATCTCTTCATTGCAGTATGCATAGTGAGGCCTCCGTTCTCTCATATTTGGAAGTGGTCCTCAGAAAGGCACGTGAAGAGTAGTCACACCATCTGTGCAGCGCTGCGCCAGACTGCTGCTTCCAGCCTATTCACCTGCCCAGAACGTAGCTCTTATGCTATGAGAGCACCATCAGTTGTTTTTCCTGCTGCTCAGCTTGGACTTCTAAAACCTTTTCAGGGAAAACAGCAGGGAGAAACAGACTGTGTCCTCTGTGTTCCCGCCTGTGGGTTGTCTTGAACCTCTCTGGCTGGCTGGGAGCGCTGGGAGAGCAGGGTGTCCGAAAGAATTCAGGAGAAGCAGGATGACAAATATACCCCAGCAACGTCTCATCTGACCTTTGTCTTCTGTGAAGCAGAGGAAAGAGAAACTCTCTCCCTTGCCTCCCAGAAGCGAAACAGTTCCAAGGAAATGTGTCTGTTGTCATGGATGGGTGGCTCAGCTTTTGAGTCACAGACTTAGCCAAATTCCACTTTGTTTCGCTGCTGCTGTCTCAGTAGCTGCAAGGGAATCCCAGCAGTGGCACCGAGAGGAGAATTTGGCCCACTGTGTGCAAGGCTTCAGGGAAGCCCAGGGCATGGCTGGCTGCCTTCTCCTGCTGTCCTAGCTGTTTTAAAGCTGCAGCGTTTGTCTCTGCACCCCCAACTCCTTCCGGGGAGTTGGGAATGTGGTGCAGCTCAAGCTCCTTAGGTTTTCTTTTCCTTGGTTAGATTTTACTCCTGTCTCATGCATATTCCAGGTCCTGCATTGCTACACTGTCGTGATCAGCGAACTGTAGTGGTATCCATAAAACCCAGGTGTGCACCAGTCCCCCCCCCGACTGGGCACTGTACAAGAGCAGCAAAAGACAGCCCGTGCCGCACAGAGCTTACAGTCTCATTCATTCCCCTCTCCCTCTCTTGATGACTGGATGTCTCCCCTTGCAGAGCTCCTTGGCTACCTGCATGACAATGTATGCAACCTCCAAGACAGCCTAGTTTTTGGTCTATTTTTCCAGCATATGAAGGACCTGATACTGTGAGATGCACTTGTGTTATATGCTGACAGCCTTCCCCTCATAGTGCAGTTAGTGAGAACTGTGGGGACTCAGGTGCTTGCAGGCATGAGCGCTTAATACAGGGGTGGCCAGTGTGTTGCTTGAGTGGCACGGGCAGCCTCCGCATGAGACACGTAGCAGACTGGGGAGGGCGCAGTGGCAGATAGGGCAGGGAGCAGAAAGCCAAGCAGCAAATAGAGGCAAGGAAAAGGGGTCAGGTGGCACTTGGGGAGGACTCAGGATTAATTTGTGGCATGCTTGCCCAAAAATTTGGCCCCCACTAGCATAATACGAACATCTTGTTTTGTTTGAAACAGGTCAGGGGAGAGGAGGAGAGGTGAAGCATCCATTTGCAGAAGGGGAAACAGGGAAAGGGGTTTACATTGAAATTTTCTTCAGCAGCAGGTCCTGTAACAAAAAGGAGGGGCTCTTTGTCCTCAATTTCCCTCCTTTTCCATGTCGACTCCTAGCAGCCCAACAGGTAGCCGCTCCAGGGCCAACTCCCTGGAAACATCAGCAGCCTAATCCCAATGCTCCCAGCATGCAAATACTCCCATGCTCTCTGCTGCTAGATTCAGTTTTAGATTGACAGGAGTTTATTTTTCCCTTCTAAAATGCAAAGTAGGCAATGTATTTCCTTTCTGTGTGAGACTGACTCACAGCAATAGGAAAAATAGAGGTTTATGTGGAAACACGCAGGAGACATGTGTTGCCAGCTGTGTGCCTCAGCCCAACGGCACCAAGAAACCTTATCAGCACCTTGCAGTTAATCCAGACTGATAATTATCCCTCTAAAGCCTCTGTAGCCTGTGTGATGCCTGAATTCAAATCCAGCTACAAAGACTCAAGGCAACAGGGCTCCCAGCACTGCCCTGATGAGAATATTTGACCATCTAATGAATCTTGCTGTGTAGGAATTTTTTGGTGTACATGACCTGAATTTTCTGATTCTACCTCGTTATTCCAAAGTCCATTTCTAGGGGCTGGTCTAAAATGATTCCTCTTCCTTCTGGATGCCTTTCAAATCGGCAGCAGTGCTTCGATCCCTCCGTCCGCAACTAGCCAGGCTGTATTGCACTTTCTTCCTCCAAAGTCCAATCCTTAGACATGCCGCTTGAACACCCTGTGGCTCTGTTTGCCACAGGCCCATGACTCCAGGTGAGTTTAGCCGGCGCTACCTCAGCAAATTTGGCCCACGCTGTCCTAAAATGGAGGCATCCAAAATAATTGGCCACTTTGAAAAATTTGGTCCCCACCATCCAGTTTTCCACTGGGTTTAGGGAAAGGAGATTTTTCAAAACAGAAATGGCAGCAAAGGCACCCAGTTCCTCAGTGTGACCTGCAGGTCCTTCAGCATCACTGGTAAATTCAGTCTCCTGGGAATCAAAACTCATGGAAAAGGTGGTATTTTTTTTATTAGATATTTGCAAACAAATTACTGTATTTATTTGCAAGCTTTCGGACACACTGACCCTTCATCGGGCATAGGAGAGAGCAAAGATTGTGAAAGTTTTCCTAGGCAGAATGGGACTTTCCAAAGCATCTAGGAGTACATATTACTGTTAGCACAGGTCATGACAGCTGTGAGAATACTGTCACAGGTTTTCACACATGCCAGCAGACAGAGAAGAAACTCTCCAGGGACCTTGATTGCTCACAGATATTCATGCCCCTGCTGCCATATCTTCATTTCTAACATTGCTGGGGGCTGGGGCACATGACTTCTGAGGAGAGGATGGGGGAACTGGGCTTATTTAGTCTGGAGAAGAGAAGACTGAGAGGAGATTTGATAGCAGCCTTCAAATACCTGTAAGGTGGTGCCGAAGAGGATGAAGCTAGACTGGTCTCAATCCTGGCAGATGACAGAACAAGGAGCAAGGGTTTCAAGTTGCAGTAAGGGTTCCTATTAGGTTGGATATTAGGAGAAACTTTCTCACTAGGAGGGTAGTAAAACACTGGAACAAGTTACCCAGAAAGGTTGTGGACTCTCCATCCATAGCGGTTTTTAAGACCTGGCCAGACAAAGCCTTGGCTGGGATGATCTAGTTGGGGCTGGTCCTGCTTTGAGCAGGGGGTTGGACTAGCTGACCTCCTGAGGTCCCTTCCAACCCTCGTTTTCTATGATTCAGTGATTTCCCATGCTTGTTAGTCTGTAAGTATATGCTACAGTCATGCTTTTGTTCGGTTGCATGGGCGTACCTGAAATAATTTACCATCATGTATGTGTTTTTCTGGGTCCCGGAGACACATCAGAGCTTTCTACCCCTACTGCCCAAATTTTCATGCGACCCCCTTGATTTCCATGCCTTGGTTTCCCAAGCCCCAATATGAGACACCTTGAAGGGACCCCATTTTAGAGTGGATGCTCTGCATTTCTAAAAATCAGGCTTCTTTGCAACGTGTTGAGCTGGGTAGCCAGAAATTAAGAGCCTCAAAACTGCTAGTTGCCTTTGACATTGCAGCATCTTGTATCTAGCTGTGTGGCCCTCAGGCCAAACCTTTTCACTTAGACTCTTGCAGTTAGGTGTTGAAATGAAGTGACTTGACTCTCAGAAGCGCTGAGCACCCACAGGTTATCTTGGCTCTCACACAAGATAAGGATATTCAGCTTCTTCAGCGGTGATCTGCTTTCATTTAAGTATCTCACCACTGAGTTACAGTAAAGGTTTAACCCCCCCATACTTGAGAAATCTGGCTTGGAGTCTGAAATTTGGGATCTCCGTTCTTATTAACCACCCTCTGTTAATAGCAAAGAACTGTGTTTGAAGGATTTAAAGTCATGACCTTCAGAACATAATGCAAGCCCATTATCCGTGAGGCTTCATGCTTTCATTCATTAATAGTTGATTTACAATCAAATCTAACCACTTTTACATCTCAAATCTAATTTCTGGCATTGCACTCTAGAGAACTTTCCTCATCAGTTAAAGCACTCGGCAGCTGCAAAAGCCTTCCAGATGATGAAATGCACAAATAATTGTCATAATGATGAAATAAAACCCAGCTGAATAGCTTAGAGACCCTTTCAATTGCCATCGATTTGTCTACAGTGTTGTCTGCTCTAGCATTTGTGACAGAGACAAGACACTGAGACGAAGTGGGAAAGGCAGAGGGAAGGGGATGAGAGCTGCACAAGGAAAATGACTCAGAGGGAGGGAGACTGCAACAATACAACACGGGCATAATGAGGAGAAAATGATATTCAAAGGGGAGGTACTGCTGGGCAGCGAGTCCGGTGCTAGCCTGGAACCTGAGCGATTGAGGTTCAATTCTTCATAGAGCCAAAGACCATCTCCATGATTGGAAACTATTACATGTACTCTGAAGTCCCAGCTCCAAAAGTTTGTGGGAACCAGGGCCAAGTTCACGAAGGTATCTAGGTCCCTAAGGATGCAGATGCGTGTCATGGGATCTCTAAAAGTTGTTAAAGTGGGTAAGACTGCCAAAGGGTGTGCTTAGGCACAGTAGAAATTTCCATTAAGCATCTACCTTTATCTTTAGAGGCCTAAATACCTTTGAAAAACTGGCCCTAATTCTCATTTTCAATGTGATTGAGGAACCAGTGTCACTTACTAAATCTTGAAGAATTCATTGTCACATTCTCTGGCGTCCATCAGAAAAAAAAAAGAATAATAATCCTTCCTCCAGGTGGGTGTTGATTGGATAAATGCAATAAAAAGGTTCTGAGCTGCTAAGAGAACCATGATGGTGGAGGCCATAAAAGAGTTTGAGATATGTACAAGCATGTGTCAAGGATAATTATCCCATTATTTTTTATTGAACTCTCTTATAATTATTAAATAAGTGTATTGTTCTACAAGGACTAATTCTGTTGTTATAAAAAGTGCCTCTTTTTTTTCTTGCTTCTTGACATGAACAGTTGATGAGAAATACAAGTTGTTTTGGTTTGTTTTTCTTAAGTGTTGCCTCAGCTTCCTTAACACAGCGCTGAGGCTATCAACTCACTTGCCTTGATTAGATAAGAAGTGTCACTTCTGCAGCTGATCTTTCCATGCCTCTACCCCAGGCATGATGGCAAATTACAGAGAAGTACTCTAACATGTAATAGGCTGTGATCTGCTTCTGAAGGACCTGCTTTCTGGGAGAATTCGATATATCTGCTCAGCATTCCCTGTTCAGTCCCATAGTTGTAAGAGTCATTTCCATAGAAGCTTCTTGGATTTTCCATTTTCCTCCGCAGCGTCCCCTTGCTACGCTGTAGTAGAACTGGGGTTTTAGATCTCCTCTGTGCAGCTCTTTGCAATGCAGTGAATGAAGTGGCTTGGTGGGAACCAAAACTGTCTCTCCTTCTGGCCTAGGTTCCTCTTGAGCTTATTTAACTTCACTGATTTATCCCTGATTTATGCCAGGGGACATGGGAGGTGAATGACTGTTCTGTGTTTCTGTGTAGAAACAATTCCACAGGCCAATGTCTTACTGAATCTCCATTCCTGAAGCTCAGAAATGGCCATGAAGCAAAATCCCAAAGTAAAATCCCCTTCCTGGCCTTCTCCCCATATTATTGTCTGGAACCACATACTTTAATATAAGCCCTGCTCTCTCTGGTAGCTTCAAGATGTGCATGTCTGAACAGACGGGTCTGTCTTTCATTTGAGCTCTGCCTTTCATAGTGTCATTCACACTTAATTCTTTAACCCCCTTATCTGAACCAGCATTTAGGGATGACCCCGTCTGGTGACATTCGAGCTGTGTTGTTGCATGCCACCATAAAGAGCCTTCACTGAACCACATGCTGCTACAGCTAGACCACTTCCAGGCCCTGAGCTATTTAAAGCTAGCTCAGGGATTTGCACTGCAGTGGGTCTTGTAGTGTATACCGTGTCCCCACAGCAGTGGTTCTCAACCTTTTTAGACTCAACAAGGCCCACCTCATTAGACTCAAGGCCCCTCTTGGAAAAAGCCAGAAAAACAATCAAGCAATTAATCTGTTGCAAAGGACCTAAGAAGTCCACCACAGGTCAGAATGCTTTTAATGGGTTTATCTCGTGCATCATGGCTGCATGTCTAAGAGTGCTAATACTGTGTGGCACCCTGCGACACCCTTGAAAGGATCCCAAGGCACCCCGGTTGAGCACGATGGTTGAGAATCTCTGGTCTACAACATGCAGTGTAGCCACACTCTAAGTCTGGACCTTAGGGGATACTCCCAAGTTTTGGCAGCAACCCTTGCATCCAAATTCACAGCCTCTCGAGTTCCAGTAGCCTTCCACTTTGCCTGCAGATATAACAAGTAGAGGAAGGATTCTGCCACCAACCGGCTACTAGCTGAAGGTGCATAAAGACAGTCCCATGCCACCAGGTCCTTCTGTGCTCCTTCAGCCCAGCTCCTGAAGTCCATCTGCACTGAGTTTCCATGAATTGTACATGGTAGAGACAGCCTCAGACAGACGGGGGCTGGGAGTTAGATAGAGAGAACCACAAACTCTGCCTGTGTCCAGCAGCCTTCTTCTATGTATGCATAGCAAACCCAAACTCTTTCTTCTCCGCTCCAAAGGAGACAACCCAGTGCAAGAGCAATCCTGTGCATCCAATCTGTTGCCATGGTATGTGTTAATAGCTAGATACATATGGAGACTCACATAGCTCTTAGTTGCCAAGAGACAGCAATTCAACATAAACAAATCATGTGAGTGCAGATGGCAATTTCTGTTTTATTCCTGACTTTTTTTTTGGTGTTTACTTCTGACACATTGCAACTCCATTTTTCAAGGAATAACACTTGGGTCTGATTAGTATTTTCAAAATATTGTTTTCCTCAGAGTGTGTTAAATCTGAGTCTCCCCCAGACCTCTTTGCTCCAAGGGTGAGGCTGCAGTAAAGCTGGCAACTATCACATATAATTTCCAGTCCTGCAAAGCTGATAAATTTGTTCTGCTTTTCTATATCTATCCCTCTTCCAAGGTTTCCCTGGTTTGGGGTTTTTACTGAACTTAGCCTAAAACAAAAATATCTTCAAGGCAGGAAAATGCAAAGCAGAGTGCATCGTGCTCGGAGCAGTGAGTTAATATAGTCTATCCCCAACTCTCCTACCAACTGGCTCTGACTGGACCAGTCTGTAGCTTCGTTTGCCCATCTGTACAATGAGGATAACAGCACAGAAAGGGAGAATGGTAAAATCAGCTTGTTAATGTATATAAAATATCCTCAGAGCCTGGGACCAATAATGCCAAGTATTAATGCTGTCCTTACTGTTCAAATGTGGTATTTTAGAAGAAAGATTTCATGACTTGGATTTATAGCTGTGGTCTCTCAGCAAGAAGCAGCTCAGATCAGCTCCTCAGGGATGATTCTGTGTTAGACTGGGTCAGAAACTTGTGCTTCCAATTTGCACAAGGGGAGAAAAAAAGCATAGGCACAGTTTTCAAGAAAATGTCATAATCGCATTTTACAACCAGCTTTACTGTGTGTTAATCCTGAAGCATCCGCCCTTCCCCACCCCCTGGTTGGTTCTCGTTTGCTGCTTAATGCGTTGTACAAATAGTGAGTAAAGTAATTCTCATCAGCATTTCTGTTTCCTCCACAACATAAATGAACTCCCTCTTCTTCCCTTGCCTTGTCCAGCTTTGTGCTTTGTCTTCAAGCCATCTGGCTTTGTATTCACAGTTGCCTGAGCTCTCTGTTGCTGCAGTAACACATTAGCACCCTTGAATAACAATGCTTAGCACTTCTGTAGTGTCATTGGCAGACGGGCTTTGGAACAAATGTTAAGTTTCCAAGCATCTTTTGAGGTAGGTGCTGTTATGTCCATTTTACAGAACTCTGAGTCGAGGCTCAGTGAAATGGTGCAGATTATCCAGTGCCTTGCTTTTCTCAGGAAAAGCTGAGAATGAAAACTGGGACTCCCACCTCAGCAGCTTCTAGCTCTAATCACTGGACAGCACTTCTCCCCAAAGCAAGGCACAGAACCCAGGAGACCGAGCTCCCCATTGTATTCTAAATGTTAGACAATCCCTCTCCCTGATGAATGGATCACCCATGGGGGATGAGTGTCAAATGGCTACGGCTTATATGCAAGCATATGGCATAATCAAGACCCTGCCATGAAAAGCAGTGAGTGAGCATCTGACTTGAGGCTTGCTTGGAAGGGAAGTAGCTTTGTTTGATGCCCATGCCCCAGGTGCCAAACATAGGATGCATTTCCTTGTTCTTTGCTTTGCAAAGCCCCCAAAGCTTAAGTGTCATGACTGGCATGCCATAGACATGCAGAGACACTAAGGCAGGGCTATGCCAGGCAGGGAATGGTTCACACCCCATCCACAAAGTCAGTCTTTGGCTTCTACCAAGCCAGCCACCCCTGGCTTGGCCAAGACTAGCTGCTTCTGAGAAAGGAGGAGAAACTATGCAATAGGACATTTAAAATAATCTGCCCTAAAGTAAGAGAATTATATATTTTGTATATGCGTGTGTATTTGTATAATATATCTTTTCTCTGCATACATTTTATGATGTTTCTCTGGGATTACAAAGATGTTGGGGCAAGATATATTCCTAGAGGGAAAGCTCCCTTTTGATCGGTCGTTGGTTTGGTTTTTCTTGAGAAAAACATGACGCTTTACATTTATTTTCAGGCCCTGTCAATGTGAAACCATCTAATTGAAAGGGGAAAAGAGAAATCCTCAAGCCCTCTCTTCTTCCTAAAGATTAGATATAGAATAATAAAGGGCTGCAGAATATACAGGCACCAAATCAACGTCAGTAGTTTATTACTGAAAAAAACCCACTTCAGTTGTCAGTTGAAATTTTTTCTCCCCACCCAAAAAAAGAAAGAAAGGAGTTTGTTGCTTTTTTAACCACAAATTTCTATTCAAATGGAAATTAAATTTCAGAAGCATGAGACAGAATGCACCTCTGGTATGCATCAGGTGAGCGGATATTTGTAGACAGAGGTCTATTGCTGGAAGATGTAAGCAAGCAAGATCATTTAATAAAAATAGTCTTGTGGAGAAGGCAGCATCTGTGAAAAGAGCAAATAATGCTCCCCGCAATCACAGGAGGTCACAGCCCTTGCAGGAGGGCCAGGAGGTGCTCAACAGGGCTGTGCAAAGCTTTGGTAGCTGATTTGATTTGGAGGAGATTCAGCCTGATTCGGGGACTGAATCTCCAAATTCAGATTGAATCAGGAGATCAAGTAAAAACCCTGAATTGATTCGAAGCGTCTGAATCGATTTGGAAAAGCTTTGGAAAAAGATTTGGCCGATTCTCCCCTACCCTGGGGGTCTCCCCTACCCTGTGGTGCTCTCCCCTACCCTGGGGGTCTTCAAGAGGAGGTTGGATATGCATCCAGCTGGGGTCATCTAAACCCAGCCCTCTTTCCTGCCTATGCAGGGGGTCGGACTCAATGATCTATTGAGGTCCCTTCCGACCCTAGCATCTGTGAATCTATGAATCTATGATTCACAGATTCAGCCATAGACTAAACAGGCAGCTAAACAGCTGCCTCCAGCTGGTAAGTATGTTGGGGTTGGGGAAGCAGGGAGGGAGGGATTGGGGCTGGGACTGGGATCTGCTACCACCTGGAGCAAGCTGTACCTGCATCTCGCCCCCAGCCCCTGCACCAGCTGGGCAAGCAGCAGCAGGGCAGAGCCCCCGTGGCTCTCCCTGCTGGGACAGAGCCCGGCAGAGCTGAAGGTGCCACAGCAGAAGCCCCCATGGCTTCCCTGCCCAGCCCC